>NW_027208540.1:0-55349 GCF_027789765.1 Dendropsophus ebraccatus
ACTACACTTGATCTTAGCCAAAAGGCCGAGAAGCGATGGCCACACGGTTTCCCGAAAACTCCCCTTCTCGGACACCACGTCCTTCTTGTTAAGGCGAAGCCAGACATACATACCCTATTATGCGCTCCACCCTCTCAGATGGGCGGACCGACGTGCTTTCACACTGCATCTCCTATTGCCTAGCACTGCCTCTGTCTTCCTTTCTGCTCTCAAAATCTGAATAGCTCCACCCCCCAATCACACTGCGTCTGCTTCCACCTGATGGATGGCAGACATACACGTCTCTGTCTCTGTCTCCGTCTCTGTCTGGCATACATGACATGCAGCTAGCTCTTTGGCTGGCTGTCTCTGTAGCTGGCTGGCTGTCTCTGTGGCTGGGCTGCCTAGCTGGCTAGCTTATTATTAGTACGTACCTACCTACCTACCTACCTACCTACCTACCTACCTATCTATCTATCTATCTATCTAATCTATCCTATCTATCCTATCTATTCTATCTAATGTATCTAATCTATCTATCAAAGAACATGGAGGGTGAATTCTCCCAGCTGGAGCCGTAGGCAGGCAGCATCAGCAGGATACATCGCCACCAGAAATCAAATCCAAAGGAAACGGTTTAATAAACTGCACCTACCTTTCCACCTACCTGCTCGGTCGCTTGACCGGCTGCAACTGAGCTGCTTGTTGTGCTGGCAGCTGTGTATAGCAGCAAAGCCTTGATGACATCACGTTCCCGCGATGACATCACCAGCACTGCCCGGCAGCCAAGTTGTAAACAACTCTGCCAGTTGGGTTGCCATGGCAACAGAGGCCAGCAAGTCTTGGACAAACAAAACTTTTCGTAGCCACACTCGGCTAATTTTTCGGGGTCGGTCCACCTGCGCACAACACACTCGAGGGATGTTTCTTGCAAAACAGTAGTTCAGGTGCAGCCGGCTTGTTTCCTTCTTCATTCTTTTGCTCTGTTTTTTGCAAACCATTAGGGGGGTGCACTGAACCTGGAGGCACTGCAATACCAGGTCAATGCCTGGAGAGGACAGAGCAAGCTCTTTTTCCATCTCCCTGTTCTAAAAATCCATTTAATATATGGTCCCCCAGATAGGGGACGTATCAGATATTAAACTGATAAGAACAGATTTTTTTTTTTTTTTTTTTTTTCTTTTGAGTCCGAGAGCGTGGCTCTCACCCAAGTGCACAAAAAGGTGCAGACGTGCCACACAAAAAGTGCAACAAGGATGCGGTCTATCGCAAGCCCACTCTAAAAAGAGATGGGCCCCCAACCAACCACATTCCCATCCCCTTCCGGGCCAGAAGGCACCTGCAAAGGTTCGGGACAAATATTCCTCTCACTATCCTCTCACCGCAGGAAGCAGAGAGAGGACCAATGCGCTCATAGCAACCACCCCAGCGTTAGCTAAGGGCTTTCGCCAATGAGCAGCCGTACCCAAACGGTTTTGGCTATCTCCCGAAGGAGACCCAGGGGGTGCAGGGAGGCAAGGACCTGATGGCCACACATGCCTCCCCTAGACCTCTAGGGGACACCCAGAAGGGCGACCGCAACCTAGAAAATCCTTGTGACAAAAACACACGTGAAAAAGTGAACACACAGTGACAAAAATTAAATTAAATAAATAAAGATGGTGCTGTGTGATACAGCCCGGACATCCGGCCGGATCTATAAAAATTACCCATAGCTCTCAACAGCCGGAGACCGGAAAGCTAAAGGTGAGTGTGCTCAAGGGGTGATAGTGAAGTACCGTGCTAAGTGCTTTCACTCAGTGGGATCCCATCTCCAGTGAGTTACGGCACCCTGGGGTCACCACTCCCAGGCACTTCTGGCACCTCGGCTCTCAGCCCCCTCGAGCCCCCGGCACAGATCCGGAGGGTCATGGCATCTTGCACCGGCTGACTTGCCGCGGCCAGCCACCTGCTCAACCCTTATTCCCTCCGTGTGTTTCCCTGCTCTCTCACGAGCGGTACTACACTTGATCTTAGCCAAAGGCCGAGAAGCGATGGCCACAACGGTTTCCCGAAAACTCCCCTTCTCGGACACCACGTCCTTCTTGTTAAGGCGAAGCCAGACTACATACCCTATTATGCGCTCCACCCTCTCAGATGGCGGACCGGACGTGCTTTCACACTGCATCTCCTATTGCCTAGCACTGCCTCTGTCTTCCTTTCTGCTCTCAAATCTGAATAGCTCCACCCCCCAATCACACTGCGTCTGCTTCCACCTGATGGATGGCAGACATACACGTCTCTGTCTCTGTCTCCGTCTCTGTCTGGCATACATGACATGCAGCTAGCTCTTTGGCTGGCTGTCTCTGTAGCTGGCTGGCTGTCTCTGTGGCTGGCTGCCTAGCTGGCTAGCTTATTATTAGTACGTACCTACCTACCTACCTACCTACCTACCTACCTATCTATCTATCTATCTATCTAATCTATCCTATCTATCCTATCTATTCTATCTAATGTATCTAATCTATCTATCAAAGAACATGGAGGGTGAATTCTCCCAGCTGGAGCCGTAGGCAGGCAGCATCAGCAGGATACATCGGCCACCAGGAAATCAAATCCAAAGGAAACGGTTTAATAAACTGCACCTACCTTTCCACCTACCTGCTCGGTCGCTTGACCGGCTGCAACTGAGCTGCTTGTTGTGCTGGCAGCTGTGTATAGCAGCAAAGCCTTGATGACATCACGTCCCGCGATGACATCACCAGCACTGGCCCGGCAGCCAAGTTGTAAACAACTCTGCCAGTTGGTTGCCATGGCAACAGAGGCCAGCAAGTCTTGGACAAACAAACTTTTCGTAGCCACACTCGGGCTAATTTTTCGGGGTCGGTCCACCTGCGCACAACACACTCGAGGGATGTTTCTTGCAAAACAGTAGTTTCAGGTGCAGCCGGCTTGTTTCCTTCTTCATTCTTTTGCTCTGTTTTTTTGCAAACTCATTAGGGGGTGCACTGAACCTGGAGGCACTGCAATACCAGGTCAATGCCTGGAGAGGACAGAGCAAGCTCTTTTTCCATCTCCCTGTTCTAAAAATCCATTTAATATATGGTCCCCAGATAGGGACGTATCAGATATTAAACTGATAAGAACAGAGTTTTTTTTTTTTTTTTTTTTTTTTTTTAAGTTGGCTATCCCACAAAAGGGGATATCAACAATTTTATTCAAAACAAATTATTTACAAAATAAAAGAATTTTCACAAATCAAAAACATAACACAGATCAAACTCACATATCCATAACAAAATTAAATTTACATTACAATGTACATAACAAAAACGGGGAAAAAAAACCAAAACCCCAAAAACAAAACCCATATCTATCTTCCCTTTAAATAACAAAAAGAAAAGAAACCAACATAATTTCATCAAGCTCGCAAACCTCCTTAAACGCAAATAAGTCAATATACGAAGCATAGTCGGCGAGATAGACTTACACTCTTCTAATCGCTTCATTATCTCACAAGGCATTTGATAAGTCTCAAAAAACCCTTCACTCTCTTTCCCCAAACTAACTCTAACTTTTTCTCCCACCCGACCATAGAAACTCCTCTTTTCTATATGACTCTATATCATCCATACATCCTGAGACACAATACTACGATCCCTTCTCCTTCCTCTGAAGGGACCTTACTGTCCTTTTTCCTTTTCTCCTCCTCTCTGGGAACTCTCTCCACCTCCCTAGGAGTCCTTCTAACTGAAGGGTCCATACTCTCCTCCTGCTGAGGACTCTCACTCCCTCCAGCTGCTTCCTGCCCTTCCTCCTTCTCCCTCCCCCGCTTCCTTCTAAGTGGACAAACAGCGTACAGGTGCTCTGCACTCCCACACAAATGGCACACCTTCTTCTGATTGCATGACTCCGCCACATGCCCCTCTGTTTGACATTTTGTGCAAAATATCACAGTACAATGTTCCTTCAAATGTCCATACTTTTTACATTTACGACAAAAGTCGTCATAGCCTGCAAAAAAACAGTCTCCATTAACAGCTCCAATCCTGAAACGTCCTGGAGGCATACACAGTTTCCCATTCTCCAACACTTTGAACTTCACAGCAAACCTCCACTTCATTGTCCAAAGTCCGAACTGATTTAAGACTTTTCCTTTTGGAGCAATTTCCTCGCAGTACTTTGCCAGAAAAACCCGCAATTTCCTCTTCGTTCACATAGGGGCTGTACATCCGCACCGTGATCAGTCTTTCTCATCCTCGGGAAATGAGACATATATCAATACCGTTCAATATAACATTTCCCTTGCAACATTCGATCTTACCCATCAGAAAGCTGTAATCCTCTTCTGAAGCCAACACCAGGTCGTATACACCACGCTTTGGGAACTCCAACAAGGCCAAAACTTGACTCCGCTGTAACCCAAGGAGCTTAAACAGAACCTCTTCCACCAAGAAGACCAGCCCAATTCTTTCTTTCCCGGATCTTTTAACGTAAAACGACATCCGTTTCTAATCTTTGCATAAGCCGGGACTTCTTCTGCCGTGGTTCCATCCATATTGGTTGCATCCATCTTCAAAATATCGCCTCCGCCAGCACACCGAACAGGAACAAAAACACCTCCATTGGCAAGCAAGTAGGTGAGGGATCGCTGATCTTAGCCAAAAGGCCGAGAAGCGATGGCCACAACGGTTTCCCGAAAACTCCCCTTCTCGGACACCACGTCCTTCTTGTTAAGGCGAAGCCAGACATACATACCCTATTATGCGCTCCACCCTCTCAGATGGCGGACCGGACGTGCTTTCACACTGCATCTCCTATTGCCTAGCACTGCCTCTGTCTTCCTTTCTGCTCTCAAATCTGAATAGCTCCACCCCCCAATCACACTGCGTCTGCTTCCACCTGATGGATGGCAGACATACACGTCTCTGTCTCTGTCTCCGTCTCTGTCTGGCATACATGACATGCAGCTAGCTCTTTGGCTGGCTGTCTCTGTAGCTGGCTGGCTGTCCTCTGTGGCTGGCTGCCTAGCTGGCTAGCTTATTATTAGTACGTACCTACCTACCTACCTACCTACCTACCTATCTATCTATCTATCTATCTATCTAATCTATCCTATCTATCCTATCTATTCTATCTAATGTATCTAATCTATCTATCAAAGAACATGGAGGGTGAATTCTCCCAGCTGGAGCCGTAGGCAGGCAGCATCAGCAGGATACATCGGCCACCAGGAAATCAAATCCAAAGGAAACGGTTTAATAAACTGCACCTACCTTTCCACCTACCTGCTCGGTCGCTTGACCGGCTGCAACTGAGCTGCTTGTTGTGCTGGCAGCTGTGTATAGCAGCAAAGCCTTGATGACATCACGTCCCGCGATGACATCACCAGCACTGGCCCGGCAGCCAAGTTGTAAACAACTCTGCCAGTTGGTTGCCATGGCAACAGAGGCCAGCAAGTCTTGGACAAACAAACTTTTCGTAGCCACACTCGGGCTAATTTTTCGGGGTCGGTCCACCTGCGCACAACACACTCGAGGGATGTTTCTTGCAAAACAGTAGTTTCAGGTGCAGCCGGCTTGTTTCCTTCTTCATTCTTTTGCTCTGTTTTTTGCAAACTCATTAGGGGGTGCACTGAACCTGGAGGCACTGCAATACCAGGTCAATGCCTGGAGAGGACAGAGCAAGCTCTTTTTCCATCTCCCTGTTCTAAAAATCCATTTAATATATGGTCCCCAGATAGGGGACGTATCAGATATTAAACTGATAAGAACAGATTTTTTTTTTTTTTTGATTGAAAATATCTTTATTACAATCAGTCGTCGTCAGGCATACATAAACTGTGACGCAGCACAGTTCAATAAATAAGACACTACATACTCAGCACCATGGTACAACATACAGCACAGGCTCCCTACGCTATACATCATACCACCCGCTACACTAACATTCCCGCATACCTTAGCAATCCTAAAACAACAAACAATAAAGCAATACAGACAAGTGATGGGGTAAGGGGGGTGGGAAAGAGGGGGGTAGGGAGGGGAAATCACAGGCCCGAAGCTTTATTGAAAGACGACACAACACAAGGGGAGAGGGGGAAGGAGAGGGGTATCAATCCTCTTCTTCCTGGTCCGATCTGTCCATGATGGAATAGTCTCTGAGCAGGCTGTGGACCAGCCTGCGGCAGTCCAGAAAGGACATCCTCTCCTTCTTCAGAATGAGGCGGTTCCTGGCAAGCCATATAGCGTCCTTAAAACAGTTCATAAGGCGCCAGGCCTCCCGGGTTGCCTCATCGCCGAAATTCCCAGGGAACAGGCCGTACAGCACCGCGCAGTGCGTTAGCCTGTTCCTGGGCACGCAGTCACTGAGTTCAAGTTCCAGGGCGTCCAACAGGCCCTGAGCAAACGGACACTGCCAAAAGAGGTGCAAAGATGTTTCCTCCACGAAGGGGCACCGGGGGCAGTACCCGCGTTTTGCACAGGTTGCGGGCATGCATGAATGACCTCAAGGGCAGTCCCCCCTGAATGGCCATCCAAGACAAGTCCTTGTGCCCGTTGGTCAACTTCGCCGAAGCCACATTAGTCCATACAGTCTCTGCGGTGGCCGCAGTGAGCCCTGGAACGAGCTCCATAGGGTCCTGTGCTCTGATGAGCTTGTGGACAGTTTTTGGCTTCCACAAGTCGGGCTTGAGTCCCTCCAGTTGGTGTTCCCTCACAAACTTGACGACGCCCCCGTAGAACCAGGGAGTGTGCCAGTTGTAAGGGATGGAGCTGTCCCACTTGTCCCAGCTCAGACCCCTCCAGAGGGGGAGGAGGAACAGGCGAGACATGGACCTGCCCGCAGAGCCATTTTTCTGTTGCAGAGTCCTCCGCACACAGTCACATACGAAGGCTGCCCGCAGCAAGGTAGGGATATCCGGAACACCTTTTCCGCCCTTGCGGGGTTCCTTGTACATCACGGAGCGCTTCACTCTGTCCATTTTGGAGCCCCAGATGAAACAAAACACGGTCCTGGTGATGGCCCTGCAGACGGTGACATGGGGGGGGCCAGGCCTGTGCGGTGTACTGAAGCACAGGCAGAACTTCGTTCCTCAGGACCAATGCTTTGCCCTCAATGGTGAGGTGTCTGAGGCTCCACAGCCCGATCTTCGTATTGACCTTAGCCAATCGCTCTTCCCAGGACTTGAGGGCCGCGCCTTCCTTTCCGAACCAGACTCCAAGGATCTTGATGAAGTCCGGTTTGATGGTAAACGGTGAGGGAGTCGGAGGAAGCCAGGTGCCACTCCCCGAAGAGCATAGCCTCCGACTTCCCGCAGTTGACCTTTGCCCCTGAAGCCTTTCCGAACTTCTCGCAGGTCTGGACGAGTGCAGTCACCGAACGCTGGTCAGCGCAGAAGACGGTCACGTCGTCCATGTACAGCGAGCACTTGACCTCGTGTCGATCGGGTCCGGGTACGGTGATCCCTCTGATCTCTCCGTTCTGCCGTATAGCCTCCGCGAAGGATTCTATAACACAAACAAAAAGGAGAGGTGAGAGAGGGCAGCCTTGTCTGACCCCAGAAAGAACCGGAAAGGGGTCAGTCTTCCAGCCGTTCACCAGTACCCTGCTGAAAATATCAAAATACATCACGTTAACAAAACGACAAAACATATCACCAAGTCCTAACCTACGCAGTGCCCTGCCCATGAACTCGTGAGAGACCCGGTCGAAAGCCTTCTCCTGATCAAGGCTGACCAGGGCCGCGTGTGCACGGCGGCTTTGGATGTAATGGACCGTGTCCCTCACTAGGGCGAGGCTGTCTGCGATCCTGCGGCCGGGAATGCCACAGGTCTGGTCCAGATGGACGACCTGACCGATGACCTTCTTCAGCCGGTTGGCCAGCACCTTGGCGAGGATCTTGTAGTCCACGTTCAAGAGAGAGATGGGACGCCAATTTTTCAAGTCACATCTCTCCCCCTTCCGCTTATACAGGATCGTGATCGTACCCTCCCTCAACGACGGAGGCATTCTGCCCTCCACCACCATCTCCTCGTACAGCTCCAACAGGACCGGGCAAATGAGATCCCCCAGCGCTACATAGAGCTCCGCTGGGAGACCATCACTGCCCGGGGTCCTGCCAGGCCTAAAGGATTTAGCGGCAGAGAGCAGCTCCCCCACCGTCAAGGGGGCGTCCATGGCCGACGCACCTGCGGGATCAACAACGTTAGTGATACCTGACAGGAACTCGTCGGCCACTTCGGAGTCGGTGGTCTTCGGGGCGTAGAGGCTGCGGTAGAAGCTGGTGACAACCCCCATCACGTCCTCTTTGCCCTTCCGCAAACTTCCGGTCTCATCCCGCAGCTCAGTCAGGGGCGTGTGGCCGGCGTGGAGTTTCCTGAAAAAGAACGAGTTACATTTCTCACCCTTCTCCAGGTTCTCCACCTTGGAACGGAAGACGATTCGCTTGGATTCCTCCTCAAAGTGCCTTTGCAAGCTCTTTTTGGTCTCCTCCAGCTCCTCCTTCACGTCCCAGCCGCACCGGAGAAGGTCTTGCAGTGACCGCAGCTCGCGCTGCAGCCTCCTGAAGTCCCTCTTTCTTCCGCACGCCTGTTGACGACTCTTGGCCTGAAAGAAACTGCGAAATTGAACCTTAACAAATTCCCACCAATCACTAACACGCTCAAACATACATTTATCGTTGCGCCATACGATGTAGGCCTCTCTAAGCTCCTCCAGAACCTCCTCCTGAGCCAGTAGAGCACAATTCAGCTTCCAAGAGCCTGGGCCAGATGGGAAACCATGGCCCAGAACCCCTTGAAACAGAATGGCCCTGTGGTCAGAGAAGAAGCAGGGAACCATAGAGTGCCTAGTCTGCCTGACTGCTCGAGAGGCAAACACAAAGTCAATCCGAGAACGGAGCGAGCCATCGGGGCGGCTCCATGTATAATTAACAGAGCCGTTCCCGATGGACCCAACAACGTCCTGCAAGGATGCTTCAGTCACCATCTCGATGAGCAGTTTGGATGTGACATCCAACTTGACAGATGTCCCAGAACTGCGTCCGTCCGCTTCAATGGGGCAGTTGAAGTCCCCACCCAACACTACAGCCCTGGAGGTTGCGAGCTGGGCCCGCAGGGCCTGGAATAGTTCCAGACGCGCACCCTTCTCAGGAGAGGCATACACATTGATGAGCCTTACGGGCTCCCCCGCCCAAGAGCCGTCTGCAATTAGCAATCTGCCACAGACAAGCTCCTGAACAGAATCAAGTGTAAAGTTGCCTCCCCTGATCAGGATGGCGACCCCTGCGGACTTACAGTCGCCCCCGCCGGACCAGTAGGAGGGACCGTGGGACCACTGCCTGGCCAGATGGTTGTAGGACCTAGAAGAGGACAGAGCACATTCCTGCAACATATACACATCGCACAACTGAGCATTCAAAAACGAAAGAACTGTCTGGAATCTAGACCTATCTCTCATACTCCGCACATTTAAGCTAAAGATGGAAAGATTAGCCATGGGGAGAAAAGAAAAGGGTTAGTCACAGACTCATACGATACCACTCCGGTCGGGCGGATCCTCTTCTTCGGGGCCCGCCGGCCCGACCCATTCCCGTATGCACTCCTCCAGCGCCTCTTTCAGGTGTGCATTCTCTGGGACGTCCTCGAAGTCGAAAGCCTCCGGTTCGTCGACCAGATTCTCCACCACCTGATCCATGTCGCTTTCCTCCGGGAGGTCATCTTCGCAGACCTCGATGATCTTTTTCTTGGAGGTCTCAGCCGATGGGCTGTCCCTCACTTTCCTCTTCCTGTCGGGAACCACTGTGGGGACAAGAGGGGGAAAATCCTCCAAGGAGAGAACCACAGCAGCGGGAGGAAAGGTTAGTGCTGCTGGGTTGGGGGAGTGGGGTGGGAGGGTGGGGGTAGGGGCGGGGGACAGGGGACCCACTGAGGCAATGGGATAGGGGAGGGATTCCTCAGTGGGGGTGGGCGGGGAGGGAGAGGGGGGAGGGGGGGAAGGAGGGGAGGGGGAAGGGGTAGGGAGGGCGGGGGTGGGGGGAGGGTTAGGGGCCGTCGTCCTCTTACCCTCCTTCTTCTTCTTCTCCTTCTCCTTGGGCTTCTGCGCTGCTTGGGCTACGGCCGGCTGCTGGCCGGTCGGAGCTTTGGCAACCACGGATGCCCACGTTCTCTTTTCCCTCTGTGGGCAGGCCCTGTAGCTGTGGTCCGCATGGCCGCAGAGGTTGCAGGTTTTTGCCTTCGGACAGTCCTTGGTCCCATGCCCCGGCACTCGGCAGACTCTACAGGAATCTTCGCTGCAGTCCTTCGCCTGATGACCCTTCTTGCTGCATCTCCTGCAGATCTGCGGCATATCCGGGTAATAGATGAAGCCTGGAGCGTCACCCAAAGAGAAAGCCTGAGGCAGGTGCTGGAAACCGTCGTCCGATGACTCATCCCTGTTGAGCCTCACGACCACCGACCACTTGCCAGTCCAGAATCCAAGGCTGCTCAGGATCTTGGAGGGTTCCTTGACCACTGTGCAGTACCTTGCAAGGAATGTGGCGATGTCCTTGCCTGGGATGTACGGGTTAAGGATTGAAACCGTCACCCGCCTCTCCTCCCTTTGGATTAAGCAGTTGCTTACAAAGCGAGAGAAAGGGGATTCGGGCCTCGCTGCCTTTACCGCCTCCCAGTACCTCCTGCAGGTGTTGAAGGAGGCAAATGTCACATAGAAGATCCCAGTAAAGAAGAAGATGCTGAGGGTTTCAGCCTTGGAGAAACCCTGGTCCAGGACCATCTTCTTGGCGAACACATCCTCAGACATGTCCGGCTCTCTACCATCCACCTTCTTCAGTCGCATGGCCACCGTAGTGCGCATCCAGGGCCGCAGTGTAGGGACGCCTGGATCCGCAGCCTTGCTGGTCGTCGGCTGAGCTGGGGCGGCAGAGGAAGAGGCATCCACGACCTGGGCCTCCTGGCTCTTCCTCGCTTCCTTCCTCTGCTGGGTCTTCTCCGGTGCTGAAGAGGCCATCGCTTCTCCTGGTCGAGCTCCTTCCTGGTGGGCGGAGTTATGCAGATCCTCGTCGAAGGGGGCGGAGAGATGCAAATCCTCGTCGCCGGCTTCTTCGGGGTTCAGCGTCGTCCTTCTCGGGGTTCCGGGGCGTCTTCGTCGATCGTTCGTCGGCAGGCGGAATCGAAGTGGTTCTCCGGTCAAACCGTCGGGCACAGGACAATCGAGCAGCAGGCCGAGAGGAAGGTTCACTCTCGTTCCTGGGGAATAGCCCTACACCCAATAGCTGCAGTGAGCTTAAGACGAATTAAATCGCCGATGCCCAAAGGCCGAGTGCAGGGGGTACCCCAGGACCTGAGCCGTCAAGTCAAGGCAGTTCAGTAAGACAAGGTACTACACTTGATCTTAGCCAAAAGGCCGAGAAGCGATGGCCACAACGGTTTCCCGAAAACTCCCCTTCTCGGACACCACGTCCTTCTTGTTAAGGCGAAGCCAGACATACATACCCTATTATGCGCTCCACCCTCTCAGATGGCGGACCGGACGTGCTTTCACACTGCATCTCCTATTGCCTAGCACTGCCTCTGTCTTCCTTTCTGCTCTCAAATCTGAATAGCTCCACCCCCCAATCACACTGCGTCTGCTTCCACCTGATGGATGGCAGACATACACGTCTCTGTCTCTGTCTCCGTCTCTGTCTGGCATACATGACATGCAGCTAGCTCTTTGGCTGGCTGTCTCTGTAGCTGGCTGGCTGTCTCTGTGGCTGGCTGCCTAGCTGGCTAGCTTATTATTAGTACCTACCTACCTACCTACCTACCTACCTATCTATCTATCTATCTATCTATCTATCTATCTATCTATCCTATCTATCCTATCTATTCTATCTAATGTATCTAATCTATCTATCAAAGAACATGGAGGGTGAATTCTCCCAGCTGGAGCCGTAGGCAGGCAGCATCAGCAGGATACATCGGCCACCAGGAAATCAAATCCAAAGGAAACGGTTTAATAAACTGCACCTACCTTTCCACCTACCTGCTCGGTCGCTTGACCGGCTGCAACTGAGCTGCTTGTTGTGCTGGCAGCTGTGTATAGCAGCAAAGCCTTGATGACATCACGTCCCGCGATGACATCACCAGCACTGGCCCGGCAGCCAAGTTGTAAACAACTCTGCCAGTTGGTTGCCATGGCAACAGAGGCCAGCAAGTCTTGGACAAACAAACTTTTCGTAGCCACACTCGGGCTAATTTTTCGGGGTCGGTCCACCTGCGCACAACACACTCGAGGGATGTTTCTTGCAAAACAGTAGTTTCAGGTGCAGCCGGCTTGTTTCCTTCTTCATTCTTTTGCTCTGTTTTTTGCAAACTCATTAGGGGGTGCACTGAACCTGGAGGCACTGCAATACCAGGTCAATGCCTGGAGAGGACAGAGCAAGCTCTTTTTCCATCTCCCTGTTCTAAAAATCCATTTAATATATGGTCCCCAGATAGGGGACGTATCAGATATTAAACTGATAAGAACAGATTTTTTTTTTTTAAGTTGGCTATCCCACAAAGGGGATATCAACAATTTTATTCAAAACAAATTATTTACAAAATAAAAGAATTTTTTAACAAATCAAAAACATAACACAAATCAAGGTCTCATACCGCCTTTGAAAGCAAAATAACACAATAAACGAATCATAATGAAAGATACAGAACTTGACGCCTCTAATCTTCTGATAACACTTGGGGGCACTTTGTAAGTTTCACAAAACCTTTTACCCTGCTTTTCCACATGTGACCTTACTGCTTCACTTAAATGATTACAATAGGACTCTCTTTCTAGAGCCTCTACCTGCACCCAAAACTCTTTTGGCACACATTCAAGATCTTTCCTTTCCTCCTCTGTATAAGGTCTTTCAGACCACGACTTCCCCTCTTCTGTCTCCTTTTTCTTCTCCTTTTTTCTCTCTCCCTCCCTGGGAGCCCTCTTGACTGAAGGACCAGGGCTGCCCTCCCGCTCTGGGACCACCTCCTTCGGGACAATCTCCTCCCTACTCACTTTCCCAGGTGCAGGCTCATCCTTTTCTTTTTCCCTATTTCTTTTCCTTTTCTTAGGGCAAGAAACATATAAGTGATCAACACTACCACATAGATGACATGCTTTTTGCTGTTTGCACGTGTCAGGCAAATGTCCCTCCTTCTGGCACTTCCCACACCAAAGAACTGTACAGTTATCTTTGACATGTCCATAGTTCTTGCACTTCCTACAGAAATCGTCCATGCCTGCATAAAACAGGTCCCCGTTGATCCGTCCAATCTTGAACCGACCCGGTGGAAAACACAGACTCCCGTCTGCCTGGACCTTGAATTTCACCACAAATTTCCACTTCATTGTCCACAGTCCATATTGATTTAGGACCTTTCCTTTTGGGGTAATGTCTTCGCAAAATCTTGATAAGAAATCCGATATCTCCTCTTCTTCAATGTACGGACTGTACATCCTAACAGTCACTACGCGCTCTCTCCTCGGGAAATGAGAAATGACGTCAGTTCCATTTAGCAACACATTTTCCCTCACACATTCCAGCTTACCCATCAGAAAGCTGTGATCCTCCTCCGAGTTCAGCACTAGGTCGTAAACCCCTCGTCTGGGAAACTCCAAAATAGCCAAGATCTGGTTCTTCTTAACTCCGAACAACTTAATAAGAAGTTCCTCCACGATAAAGGCCAGTCCACGCTCTCTTTTCCCAGCATCGTGCAGGATAAACCGGACACCATTCCGCATCCGGGCATATGATGGTACTTCTCCGGTGTATGATCCATCCTGGTTTGTAGCCTCCATAGCTCTAGGTCCAAACCAACGACTCCTGAACAGGAAAAAAGACACTCGAGAACACCTCACCTGCTAACCGCAGATAGGTGAGATCGCTTCTCGTTGCCCGGGGACTAATCCGCCTGCCAATAGCAGCATGGAGCCACTTCTCCAAGGCCAACAGGTCGGGTACCCCGGGCACCTTTCAACCAGATCTCCTGTAGATACTACACTTGATCTTAGCCAAAAGGCCGAGAAGCGATGGCCACAACGGTTTCCCGAAAACTCCCCTTCTCGGACACCACGTCCTTCTTGTTAAGGCGAAGCCAGACATACATACCCTATTATGCGCTCCACCCTCTCAGATGGCGGACCGGACGTGCTTTCACACTGCATCTCCTATTGCCTAGCACTGCCTCTGTCTTCCTTTCTGCTCTCAAATCTGAATAGCTCCACCCCCCAATCACACTGCGTCTGCTTCCACCTGATGGATGGCAGACATACACGTCTCTGTCTCTGTCTCCGTCTCTGTCTGGCATACATGACATGCAGCTAGCTCTTTGGCTGGCTGTCTCTGTAGCTGGCTGGCTGTCTCTGTGGCTGGCTGCCTAGCTGGCTAGCTTATTATTAGTACGTACCTACCTACCTACCTACCTACCTATCTATCTATCTATCTATCTATCTATCTATCTAATCTATCCTATCTATCCTATCTATTCTATCTAATGTATCTAATCTATCTATCAAAGAACATGGAGGGTGAATTCTCCCAGCTGGAGCCGTAGGCAGGCAGCATCAGCAGGATACATCGGCCACCAGGAAATCAAATCCAAAGGAAACGGTTTAATAAACTGCACCTACCTTTCCACCTACCTGCTCGGTCGCTTGACCGGCTGCAACTGAGCTGCTTGTTGTGCTGGCAGCTGTGTATAGCAGCAAAGCCTTGATGACATCACGTCCCGCGATGACATCACCAGCACTGGCCCGGCAGCCAAGTTGTAAACAACTCTGCCAGTTGGTTGCCATGGCAACAGAGGCCAGCAAGTCTTGGACAAACAAACTTTTCGTAGCCACACTCGGGCTAATTTTTCGGGGTCGGTCCACCTGCGCACAACACACTCGAGGGATGTTTCTTGCAAAACAGTAGTTTCAGGTGCAGCCGGCTTGTTTCCTTCTTCATTCTTTTGCTCTGTTTTTTGCAAACTCATTAGGGGGTGCACTGAACCTGGAGGCACTGCAATACCAGGTCAATGCCTGGAGAGGACAGAGCAAGCTCTTTTTCCATCTCCCTGTTCTAAAAATCCATTTAATATATGGTCCCCAGATAGGGGACGTATCAGATATTAAACTGATAAGAACAGATTTTTTTTTTAAGTTGGCTACCCCTTACAACGGGGGCTTTCTTTATTTAAGTCAACAAATTATTACAAAAACAAAGTATTTTTACAAGGATAAAAATGTACAATAAAATACAATTTTTCCAATAAAATACAATTGTTTTGCATAAAAACACATAAAATCATATTAAAAGGGACTTGGTGGACTTATATCACAGAGCTCCATTCACTTAAAAACCATTTTCTTGCTAAAACAGGGAAATGCTTTCTGTCCAATAAATAATAATAATACATCTCATTAAGACAAATGGTTAAAATGTCCTTCACAGATAAAACCTCATGTTTGTATAATAAAATATTCCTGGCCTTCCACAGAGCTGCCTTCACACAGTTTATAGTCTTCCATGCCATAATTTCTTGAGTCCTTGTTGGGCATTCCAAGCAACCATAAAAAACAGCAGCGTGATTCAGTTCTTTAAGTCCAGTAATTCTTTTTATCAGAGGGGATATTTTAGTCCATACGTGTTGCGTGTAAAAACAAGTCCAAAACAGATGGTGCACGGTCTCTGCTTCCTGGCAGCCTCCCCTCGGACAGATCGCTGAGTTGGTTAAACCTCTTCGGTGTTGGAATGCCCGGCATGGAAGACACTCGTGGATGCAGCTCCAGGCCAGGTCTTTCTGTGGATTAAAAATATAATTAGCATTGGCCATTTCCCATATTTTTTTACATTTTTCTTCATTAAAATTTTTAATAGGAGCAATAAAACCACTTTCCTTCACAGCCTTTAAAATCTTTTTACTGTTTGTCAAGTTTTGAGCGCTTTTCCCCTTCAGACCATAAAAACTAACTGTTGTCTCTAAAATCTTATAATGCTTGGGTAGATTAAAAGCGTATGGGGAAGTTAAAATGGTTGAAAACCACCCGTTTCTCCTCATAAAATACCCAGTATTAAAACGTATAAAATAAGACCAGTAGTTCTCTTTGGACAGGGAGTTAAAACACATGCTAAAAAACTTGATTAAAAGAAAGGCTTTAAAATCAGGAAAGTCCTTACCACCCATCTTCTTAGGTTTACATACAGTTTCTCTTTTTAGCTTTTCCATCTTGGAGCTCCATAAAAAGGTAAAACAAGCTTTGGTTATTTTTTAAGAACAACTTCTGGAGGGGGAAACACCATACTTAAATACAATAAAAGAGGTAAAATCACCATTTTGGTAATTAAAACCCTCCCCTCCATCGTCAGCTTTCTCATATTCCACATACATAGCTTTTGGTTTACTTTTTGCGCCACCAAGTCCCAGCTACTAAAACCATTGTTTGACTCATTGAAGGAGACACCTAAAATCTGCACAGTATCGGACACCGGAACAGGAATGTCTCTTAAAACCATTCCACTTATATTTAAAATGCTGCTTTTGTTTAAATTAACTTTAAAACCGGAGGCACAAGAAAAAAACTGGATCTGCTTCAAAGTTTTTTGAAGCGATGGGGCGTCCCTGCAAAGCACCGTGACATCATCCATGTACCCCACTGCTTTGGCCTCGAGTCCCCCTCCTCCCGGCAGGGGGACTCCGTGAATCTGTTTGTCTCTCCGAATGGCACACATTAGAGGCTCTAAGGCGCAGATGAAAAGCAGTGGGGACAAGGGACACCCCTGCTTCACTCCGGATTTTAAAAGAATGTTCCGTGTCTTAAAACCATTTACTAAAATTTTACTTGTGCAGCCTTGATAAAACGCTTTAAGAGATAATAAAAAACCCTCCGGTATACCCATTTTTTCTAAAACCTTAAAAAGATAAAAATGCGATACCCTGTCAAATGCCTTTTCGAAGTCTATGGATAAAACGGCAAGTTGTCCTTTTCTTGACTGGGTATCGCTGATCACGTCCTTAATAAGGTTTAAAATGTCCCAGATGCTTCTCCCGGGTACCCCACAGACCTGATTGCAATGGATTAGCTTGTCGATCACGGCCTTCAGACGGTTTGCACACAGTTTGGCCATGATCTTGTAGTCACAATTCAGAAGGGTGATTGGTCTCCAATTCCTCAAACTCGACCTGTCTCCCTTCTTGAAGAGGAGGGAGACATCACCCTTCTTCCACGACCCCGGGAGAGCTTTGGACTTAAAAACATCGGTTAAGAGATTAAAAAGGTCGTCCTTTAAAATCCCGTAAAAAGTCACATAAAATTCTATGGGTATACCGTCGGGCCCAGGTACCTTACCTGTCTTAAAACTTTTAACAGTCTCTAAAACCTCCTGCTCCGTGATGTTCTGTAATAAAAGGGACTGGGAGACAGGGTCTAAAACATTAGTGATCTCCTCCAATGAGTCATTTAAAAAACATTCATCAATGTTTTTTGTGTTAAAAAGATCCGCATAAAATTCATACACTTTTGTTAAAATACCCTGTACATCATTTTCATCATCAATATTGTCAATTAAAACTTTCTTTTCCGTAACTTTCTTAAAAAAGTACCTGGAGCAGGTCTCGTTCTCTTCCAGATGTTTTATTTTAGAACGGAATATCAGTTCTTTCCCTTTCTGCTCCAGGCACTGAGAGATCTCTTTCCTTATATCAATAATCTCTTTTTCTACTTCAATACCGTGATCTCTGAACTTGTACAGGGTTTGCAGGCGAGTATTTAAAAGGTTAAAAAAGGCACGTTTCTCCTTAGCTTTTGAAATCCCAACGTCTATAAAAAATTCTTTTATCTTTAATTTCATTTTTTCCCACCAAGCACTGATGGGAATGTTGGGATTTCTTACTCGCCTGCAATCCTTATAAAAAGTGATAAAATCAGATAAAACCTGCGGATCTTCTAAAAGGGACACGTTTAATTTCCAGGCATTCTTACCAGTTCTCCTGTTAAAATCGCTTTTCACTTTAAAAAACAATAGCTTGTGATCTGAAAAAATATTCGTAAAAAGATCACATTTAAAAGGCAGTACTTGATAAGAGCAGAAAATAAAATCAATTCTAGATTTGCAATTGACGTTACCCCATGTAACGCCGGCTTCCTCAGGTGCATTCATATTACATTTCTTAAAAACATCGGTGAGTTTAAAATCTAAAACAATATTCTTAAGCATGGAAGACGTCTTATCATAGTTTCTACTCACTGAGGTTGAAAGCCGGCGTTCCCCCCTTAAAATACAGTTAAAATCACCTGCTAAAACAAGAGGTTCAGAATCGTTAATAAAAAGCGGTAAAACTTCTAGCATTCTAGCTCTTTCATTTTTTTCAGGAGAACCATAAAAGTTTAAAAACTGCCATTTAATACCATTGATAAAAGCTTTTACAAGTAAAATTCTGCCTGGTAAAATTTCAATAAAAGAATCAATTAAAACGTTCCCTTTAAAAAGTATGGCGACCCCTGCTGATCTGGATTCGTTGGATCCAGACCAGATTGACGGACCGTGCACCCAGTCGTCTTCATATTTCTTATACGTCATGCAATGCGGGATGCTGCACTCCTGCAGGAAGAAGACGGAAGCAGCAAAAACCGTCAGATAATTAAAAAGGGCAACCCTTCTCACTTTTGCCTGTAGACTTCTTACGTTAAGTGAGAGACCGGACAACTCAGCCATTGGAGAGTGTAAAGGAAATCAATCTCGCAACAGGACTACAACTCTCCGGCTACACCAGAGACCCCACTCGAGCTCTCATATCCCCCCACGTCCGAGTCTACTGTGCACATGGACGATGCCGGGGATGAACTACCGTCGCTCAAGTGACTCCCCGGACCCCAGGCAGCAGCAGGGGCCACAGTGTCACCCCATACAGAACATACGGGCAGCACGGTTTGTTGGGTTCCCGACTCACTTACTTCCGCTATCCCCTCCGCAGGGGTGGGATGTTTGCTTCTTGCGGTTTCCGGCACCTCAGAGATGGTGACCCCTGAGGCCCCCTCCTGGCAGAGAGGGGGCGGGGTGCCCCGGCGTGGGGCCTTTGGAGGAGCGTCACTTGGTTTCCCCACAACGGTGAGTACTTCCATCGGCTCCTCCTGCACCACCTCCGAGTAGAGCCGGGACCCGGAGCCCTTGCGCCGCTTAACCGTGGCCTCACCACCGGGGTCTTTCCACTCTGGCACAGCCTGTACCGAAGGCTGTTGGGCCAGAGAGCCGGCGCCAGTCGGCACACCTCCCACCCCAGTTTCCTGGGGAGGGGCCTCCTTCCGGCCACCAGCTCTCTTTTTCCCCGTCCTCTGCGCCTTAGGGCCCTCTGCCGATCTCTCTAGGGGAGTCACTGATGTGTCCATTGCATCACCCGTCTCCGGCTCTTGTGGGGGGGCACTTTGGGTCTCTGGTTGCCCAGGCTGGTGTCCTGGTCTAGGCTTGGGTTGCCCTGGCTGCTCCGTCTTTCTCGGTCTGTGGGGACAGTTTGCATACAGGTGACCGATGTTGTGGCAAAAATTACATCTGGCTCCTTGACGGCACTCTTGTGTTTCATGTTCGGAGCTGCCACATTTCTTGCATGTACTGTCACACTGTTCTTTTGAGTGCCCATATTTGTGACATGCCCTGCAGAAGTCAGGCATTCCCGCAAAGTAGAGGTCGCCACACATGTTGTTCAATTTAAAACGTGCTGGTGGTAATCTCACTCCCCCTACAAAATTGGGGTCGTTAATGCACGTAACTAAAAACCGCCATTTTGAGGTCCAAATACCAAACTCGTTCATAATCTTCCCCTGACACTTCACGCTCTTAAAGTAGGCTGCCAGGAAGGCTTCCACGTCTTTTAGACTAGCGAAAGGGGAATACATCTTAATCACTACAAGTTTGGTAATATCGAGGACGTGCTCAATGATCTGGACCCCCCCAAGCTTCGGATGTTCCTTCCCGGGAATACTCGCCACGAAATCTCGAAAGATTCCCTCTTCGGTGAACGATACATCGTATATCCTACGCCTGGGGTAGTCCTGGATCGCCAATATCTCTCGCTTCTGGATGTTAAAAATTCCCATGAGCACGTCCTCCACGACAAACTTCAGCCCTCGAGTGTCTTCCGTATCACCTGTGAGTATGACTCGCACAGTGTTCTTAATCCGGGCATAAGCCGGTACGGAACCTGGATCCGCATCCATGGTTCTCGATGGTACGCAACGTAACGCTCTGCTTCGCTCCGTAAAGCTCCGCTCCGCAACGCTCCGCTCCGCCCTCCCTTGATCCGAAGATCGCAGGAGGCGATCGCAACCCGTTGTCTGGGGACTAAGCCGCCTGCCTATAGCAGCATGGGGACAATCCCCCAAGGCCGACAGGACGGGTACCCCAGACACCTCTTGACTTCGAAACAAGTGCAGCAACAGGTACTACACTTGATCTTAGCCAAAAGGCCGAGAAGCGATGGCCACAACGGTTTCCCGAAAACTCCCCTTCTCGGACACCACGTCCTTCTTGTTAAGGCGAAGCCAGACATACATACCCTATTATGCGCTCCACCCTCTCAGATGGCGGACCGGACGTGCTTTCACACTGCATCTCCTATTGCCTAGCACTGCCTCTGTCTTCCTTTCTGCTCTCAAATCTGAATAGCTCCACCCCCCAATCACACTGCGTCTGCTTCCACCTGATGGATGGCAGACATACACGTCTCTGTCTCTGTCTCCGTCTCTGTCTGGCATACATGACATGCAGCTAGCTCTTTGGCTGGCTGTCTCTGTAGCTGGCTGGCTGTCTCTGTGGCTGGCTGCCTAGCTGGCTAGCTTATTATTAGTACGTACCTACCTACCTACCTACCTACCTATCTATCTATCTATCTATCTATCTATCTATCTATCTATCTATCTATCTATCTAATCTATCCTATCTATCCTATCTATTCTATCTAATGTATCTAATCTATCTATCAAAGAACATGGAGGGTGAATTCTCCCAGCTGGAGCCGTAGGCAGGCAGCATCAGCAGGATACATCGGCCACCAGGAAATCAAATCCAAAGGAAACGGTTTAATAAACTGCACCTACCTTTCCACCTACCTGCTCGGTCGCTTGACCGGCTGCAACTGAGCTGCTTGTTGTGCTGGCAGCTGTGTATAGCAGCAAAGCCTTGATGACATCACGTCCCGCGATGACATCACCAGCACTGGCCCGGCAGCCAAGTTGTAAACAACTCTGCCAGTTGGTTGCCATGGCAACAGAGGCCAGCAAGTCTTGGACAAACAAACTTTTCGTAGCCACACTCGGGCTAATTTTTCGGGGTCGGTCCACCTGCGCACAACACACTCGAGGGATGTTTCTTGCAAAACAGTAGTTTCAGGTGCAGCCGGCTTGTTTCCTTCTTCATTCTTTTGCTCTGTTTTTTGCAAACTCATTAGGGGGTGCACTGAACCTGGAGGCACTGCAATACCAGGTCAATGCCTGGAGAGGACAGAGCAAGCTCTTTTTCCATCTCCCTGTTCTAAAAATCCATTTAATATATGGTCCCCAGATAGGGGACGTATCAGATATTAAACTGATAAGAACAGATTTTTTTTTTTTTTTTTTTTTTTTAAGTTGAATACCCACATTGGGGTAAACTTTATTAAAACGTATAATTACTTATAATAACATAAAGATGTTTACAAGAAAAAATTACATAAAATCACATAAAATTACATAAAATTCTCAAGTAAATACATCTATAATAAAAGGGCACTTGGTGGCATTACAATACAGAGCTCCATTCAGATAAAAACCATTTTTTACATAAAAAAGGAGAGTTCTTTTTATCTACCATAAAATATTTGTACATTTCATTAAAAGCAATGCTTAAAACGTCATTCACAGATAAAATCTCGTGTTTAAACACTAAAATATTCCTGGCCGCCCACAGAGCTGCTTTGACGCTATTTATGGTCTTCCATGCCATTACTTTTTGAGTCCGTGTAGGGCATTCCAGACATCCAAATAAAATCGCATCATGGCTTAGTCGTTGTAGTCCGGTTATCTTTAAAATCAGAGGAGTCATCTTTGTCCATATCATTTGGGTAAAAACACAAAACCAAAAAATGTGAGAAGCCGTTTCATCACCTCTGCATCCCCTCCTGGGGCATATGGCCGAGTTGGTCAATCCTCTTCGATGCTGGAATGCCCGGCATGGAAGACACTCGTGGGCGCAGCTCCAGGCCAGGTCTTTCTGTGAATTAAAAACATAGTTAGCGCTCACGTTTTTCCATATCTGTTTGCATTGTTCTTCATTAAAATGTCTAATGGGGGTAACTAAAACATCGTCTTTCAGACTCTTTAAAACCAGTTTGCTGTTTTTTAAAACTTCAACTCTTTTATTCTGTAAGTTAAAAAGGGACACTATTTTCTCTAAAATCTTATATTGTACGGGAAGGTTAAAAGCATACGGGGAACTTAAAACTGTGGAAAACCACCCATGCTTTCTCATAAAAAATCCCATGTTAAAACGACAGAAATAAGACCAGTAAGTATCCTTAAAAAGAGCATTAAACAAACACAAAAGAATCTGATTAAAAGAAATGTCTTAAAATCTGGGAAATCTTTACCACCCATTACCTTTGGTTTTAAAACCACCTCTCTCCTTAGTTTCTCCATCTTGGAGCTCCAAAAAAAAAGTAAAACAAACCTTGATAATTTTTCCCAACATGCGGTCTGATGGAGGAAAAACAACACTTAAATATAATAAAATAGGTAAAATCACAGACTTTGTAATTAAAACCTTTCCCTCCATCGTTAGTTTCCTCATATTCCACATGCAAATTTTTTTGTTTACCTTTTGTGCCACCAAGTCCCAACTAGTAAAACCATTATTAGACTCATTGAAGGAGACCCCTAAAATCTGCACCGAATCCACTACGGGAATGGGGATATCTTCTAAAACAGTGTTTCCAATATTCAAGATGCTGCTTTTATTAAAATTAACTTTAAAACCGGAGGAGTCACAAAAATATTGGATTCGTTTTAGGGTTTTTCGAAGCGACGGGGCGTCCCTGCATAGTACCGCCACATCATCCATGTACCCCACTACCTTCGCCTCCAATCCCCCCCCGCCCGGCAGGGGGATTCCTCGGATTTGTCGGTCACTTCGTATCATACATAAAAGAGGCTCAATCGCACATATGAAGAGTAGTGGGGACAAGGGACACCCCTGCTTCACCCCGGAGTTTAAAAAGACGTCTTGAGTCTTAAAACCGTTAACTAAAATTTTACTGGTGCAGTTGTCATAAAATGCTTTTAGGGACTGTATAAAACCTTCAGGGATACCCATTTTTCTTAAAACCTTAAAAAGATAAAAATGAGAGACTCTATCAAAGGCTTTCTCAAAATCTACGGATAAAATAGCCATTCTACCCAGTCTCTCTTTCGTGTAATGAATGGAATCTTTTAAAAGGTTTAAATTATCTGTTATGCTCCTCCCGGGTACTCCACAAACCTGGTTGGGGTGGATAACTTTATCGATGACAGACTTTAATCTATTTGCACATATTTTGGCCATTATCTTGTAGTCACTATTTAGTAAAGTGATGGGCCTCCAGTTTTTAATGTCTGTTTTTCCTCCTTTTTTATAAAGTAAAGAGACTTCTCCTTTCTTCCAGGAGCCCGGGAGAGTTTTGGAGTTAAAAACTTCAGAAAGAAGTGCAAGCAGATCATCTTTTAAAACGCCATAAAAGATAACATAAAACTCCATGGGTATCCCATCAGGGCCAGGGACTTTACCTTTCTTAAAACTTTTGGTGGTCTCTAAAATCTCCTGCTCCGAGATGCCCTGTAATAAAAAATTTTGGGAGACAGGATCTAAAACGTTATTAAGCTCCTTCAATGAGTCATTCATAAAATCACAATTAATATCTTTTGTGTTAAAAAGATCTGCATAAAACTCATACACCTTTTCTAAAATACCTGGTGGGTCTGTTTTCCCGTCTATTTCATCGATCAGGGTATGCTTGTCATTGATTTTCTTAAAAAAGTACCTGGAGCAGGTCTCGTTCTCTTCAAGATGTTGCACTTTTGAACGAAATATAATTTCTTTCCCCCTCTGCTCCAGGCACTGGGAGATCTCTTTCTTTATCTCTGCGATCTCTTTGTCTACCTGCATACCCTGATCTCTGAATTTGTATTGCGTCTGCAGACGGGTATTAAGTTGATTAAAAAACTCTTTCTTCTCTTTGGCCTTTTTAACCCCAGCTTTAATAAAAAAGTTTTTAATTTTATGTTTCATCTTTTCCCACCAGGCTATAATGGGGATGTTGGAGTTTCTTACCCGTCTGCAGCGCTTATAAAAGGTGATGAAATCGGATAAAATCTGCGGATCATTTAAAAGGGACACGTTTAACTTCCAGGCTCTTTTTCCCACTTTCTTCTCTTTGTCACATTTCACTTTAAAAGATAATATTTATGGTCAGATAAAACATTAGACATAAGATCGCATTTAAAAGGCAGTATCTGATAAGAGCAAAATATAAAATCAATCCTGGAGCGACAGTTCCTGTTACCCCAGGTCACGCCGGCCTCCTCTGGTAAGTTACTATTACATTTTTTAAAACGTCCGTTAACTTAAAATCTATAGTAACATTTTTCAGCATACCAGAGGTTTTATCGTAGTTTCTGCTTGTACTGCTAGAGAACCGGCGTTCCCCCTTTAAAACACAATTAAAATCCCCTGCTAAAATCAGTGGATCCGAGTTGTTTAAAAAAAGAGGTAAAACTTCCAGCATACTTGCTCTTTCATTTTTGTCTGGTGACCCATAAAAATTTAAAAACTGCCATTTAATACCGTCTATAAAAGCTTTGACCAATAAAATCCTGCCTGGTAAAATTTCATTAAAACTTTCAATTAAAACGTTCCCTTTGAATAAAATGGCGACACCTGCGGATTTTGACTCGTTCGACCCGGACCAGACAGATGGCCCGAGTCTCCAATCTTCTTTGTATTTCTTGTAATTTCTGTTGTGTGGGATGCAGCACTCCTGTAGGAAAAAAAACTGAGGCGGTAAAAACAGACAGGTAATTAAAAAGGGCAGCTCTTCTTCTCTGGGAATGCAGGCTTCTCACATTAAAAGAAATACCGGACAATTCAGCCATGGGGGTGATAAAAAATCTTTCTGTCTTTAGCCCGAGCTCAGCCTCAGCAGTCCTCAGCGAAGCCGGAGACCCCACTCGAGCTCTCGTAGCCCCCCGCTTCGGAATCGACCGTCAACATGGATGCGGGAGAGGAGCTTGCGTCGCTCAAATGCCCCCCCTCCACACCTGAGGCAGTTACTGTATATGGACCCCAAACCGACTCCATGGGCACTGTGTGAGCAGCGGCTTCACTTTCCGGCCCCTCCGCCGGGGCCGGCATCTTACTTTCTGATGTCTCAGGTATCTCATTTATCTCGGAGGTGGTTGCCTCTGGTTCCCCCACCGGGCAAGGAGGAGGAGAGGCTTTTGGCGGCACCCCAAGGGGAGCGTCCACTGGGTTCCCTTCCGGTACTACCATCGGCTCCCCTTTTACCACCTCCGAGTACGCTTTGCGCCTTTTTGTAGCCGCTGCTCCGCCCGGGTCCTCTGCCTCAGGGACAGGTGGGCCTGTATTAGGCCGCAGCCCCTGGTCAGCCTCCGCCGGGGTATCCGCGGCCCCAGTTGCCTGGGGAGGTATCCCCGTCGGCCGACCGTTGGCTCTCCGCTTAGCCCTCCTTTCTTTAGGGCTGTCATCACCTGTTTGGAGGGGGGCTTCAGATGTGTCCATACCTTCTGCTTCCTCTCCCTGTTGGGGGGCTGGTTGGTCTTCCGGCTGCTTCGAACTCTTTGGCTGCTGCTCAGGCCTCCCCATGGCACGACTTCTGTGTGGACAAAAAGCAAAGAGGTGACCAACTCGGTGACAGTTACGGCAAGTTTTTCCCAGTGGACAATTCTTAGCCTCATGAGAAGAGCTGCCACAATTCCTACAGGTGCTTTCGCAATCCTCCTTGGTGTGACCGTACTTGTGACACATTCGGCAAAAGGGTGGCATTCCTGTAAAATATATATCTCCTGTCATCTCTCCTAGTTTGAAGCGGGCTGGCGGCAATTTGACTCCTCCGGGTGTAGCAGCATCTTTAAAACAAGTCACACGAAATCTCCATTTTGAAGTCCAGACCCCAACTTCATTCATTATTTTCCCCAGACATTGGACCGACTTAAAATATACAGATAAAAACGATTTAATTTCATCAAGATCAGCAAACGGGCAGTACATCTTCACTACTATCAGCTTGGAAATATCTAAAACATGTTCCACAAATTTAATACCTTCAAGTCTGGGGTCTTTCTTGTCAGGGATTGCCGCCATTAGATCCTGGAAAATGCCACCTTGCGTAAAAGTAAAATCGTATATTCTTCTCCTTGGATAATCTTGAACAGCCAGGATCTCCCGCTTCTGAATGTTAAAAACGTCTACAAGCACGGTCTCCACCAAGTATTTCAATCCGCAGGTCGTCGCCTTTTCCTCCGTCACGATGATTCTCACGGTGTTCTTGATTCGGGCATAGCCCGGTATCCCATCTGAATCAAAATCCATGATGGTTTTGTGCGTCAGATAGCCACGTTACAATGCAACGTAACCAAATTCCTCTTATGCCCGCCGGCAGTCAGAGGTTGGGGGGGGATCGCAACTCGTTGCCCCGGACTAAGCCTCTCTCCCAATAGCTGCAAGGGGGTTAAGTCCCACCACAAGGGAAAGGACGATCCCCCAAGGCAGAGAGAGAGGGTACCGGAGCACCTTCGGACCAGACCAAGGCAGTGCCGGATACGAATAAACAGCACTACACTTGATCTTAGCCAAAAGGCCGAGAAGCGATGGCCACAACGGTTTCCCGAAAACTCCCCTTCTCGGACACCACGTCCTTCTTGTTAAGGCGAAGCCAGACATACATACCCTATTATGCGCTCCACCCTCTCAGATGGCGGACCGGACGTGCTTTCACACTGCATCTCCTATTGCCTAGCACTGCCTCTGTCTTCCTTTCTGCTCTCAAATCTGAATAGCTCCACCCCCCAATCACACTGCGTCTGCTTCCACCTGATGGATGGCAGACATACACGTCTCTGTCTCTGTCTCCGTCTCTGTCTGGCATACATGACATGCAGCTAGCTCTTTGGCTGGCTGTCTCTGTAGCTGGCTGGCTGTCTCTGTGGCTGGCTGCCTAGCTGGCTAGCTTATTATTAGTACGTACCTACCTACCTACCTACCTACCTACCTACCTACCTATCTATCTATCTATCTAATCTATCCTATCTATCCTATCTATTCTATCTAATGTATCTAATCTATCTATCAAAGAACATGGAGGGTGAATTCTCCCAGCTGGAGCCGTAGGCAGGCAGCATCAGCAGGATACATCGGCCACCAGGAAATCAAATCCAAAGGAAACGGTTTAATAAACTGCACCTACCTTTCCACCTACCTGCTCGGTCGCTTGACCGGCTGCAACTGAGCTGCTTGTTGTGCTGGCAGCTGTGTATAGCAGCAAAGCCTTGATGACATCACGTCCCGCGATGACATCACCAGCACTGGCCCGGCAGCCAAGTTGTAAACAACTCTGCCAGTTGGTTGCCATGGCAACAGAGGCCAGCAAGTCTTGGACAAACAAACTTTTCGTAGCCACACTCGGGCTAATTTTTCGGGGTCGGTCCACCTGCGCACAACACACTCGAGGGATGTTTCTTGCAAAACAGTAGTTTCAGGTGCAGCCGGCTTGTTTCCTTCTTCATTCTTTTGCTCTGTTTTTTGCAAACTCATTAGGGGGTGCACTGAACCTGGAGGCACTGCAATACCAGGTCAATGCCTGGAGAGGACAGAGCAAGCTCTTTTTCCATCTCCCTGTTCTAAAAATCCATTTAATATATGGTCCCCAGATAGGGGACGTATCAGATATTAAACTGATAAGAACAGATTTTTTTTTTTAAGTTGGCTATCCCACAAAGGGGATATCAACAATTTTATTCAAAACAAATTATTTACAACATAAAAGAATTTTAACTAATCAAAAACATAATCAAAAACATAACACAAATCAAGGTCTCATACCGCCTTTGAACGCAAAATAACACAATAAACGAATCATAACAAAAGATACTGAACCTGACGCCTCTAATCTTCTAACAATACTTGGGGGTACTTTATAAGTTTCACAGAACCTTTTACCATGTTTTTCTACATGTAACCTTACTGCTTCACTCAAATGATTGCAGAAGGACTCTCTTTCAAGAGCCTCTACCTGCACCCAAAACTCTTTTGACACACATTCATGATCTTTCCTTTCCTCCTCTGTATAAGGTCTTTCAGACCATGACTTCCCCTCTTCTGTCTCCTCCTTTTTTTTCTCCTTTTTCCTCTCTCCCTCCCTGGGAGCCCTCTTAACTGAAGGACCCGGGCTGCCCTCCCGCTCTGGGACCACCTCCTTCGGGACAATCTCCTCCCTACTCACTTTCCCAGGTGCAGGCTCATCCTTTTCTTTTTCCCTGTGTCTTTCCTTTTCTTAGGACAAGAAACATATAAATGATCAACGCTACCACATAAATGACATGTTTTTTGCTGTTTACAGGTGTCAGGCAGATGTCCCTCCTTTTGACACCTCCCACACCAAAGTACTGTACAATTGTCTTTAACGTGTCCATATTTCTTGCACTTCCTGCAGAAGTCCTCCATGCCTGCGTAGAACAGGTCTCCGTTAATCCGGCCAATCTTAAAACGACCCGGCGGAACACACAGACTCCCGTCTTTCAGGGCTTTAAATTTTACAACAAATTTCCACTTCATAGTCCACAGTCCGTATTGGTTAAGAACCTTTCCTTTGGGGTAATGTCTTCGCAAAATCTTGATAAATACTCTGATATCTCCTCCTCTTCGATGTATGGACTGTACATCCTAACAGTCAATACGCGCTCTCTCCTCGGGAAATGAGATATAACGTTAATTCCGTTAAGCAACACATTTTCCCTCACACATTCCAGCTTACCAATAAAAAAGCTGAGATCCTCCTCTGAATTCAGCACCAGGTCGTAGACACCTCGTCTGGGGAACTCCAGTATAGCCAAAATCTGGTTCTTCTTCACTCCAAACAACTTAATCAGAAGTTCCTCCACGATAAAGGCCAGTCCCTTCTCCTTTTTCTCAGCCTCATGCAGAATAAACCGGACTCCATTCCGTATACGTGCATATGATGGAACTTCTCCGGTGGATGATCCATCCTGGTTTGTAGCCTCCATAGCGTTAGGTCCAAACCAACGACTCCTGAACAGGAAAAAGAACACGCAAGAACACCTCACCTGCTAACCGCAGATAGGTGAGATCGCCTCTCGTTGCCCGGGGACTAATCCGCCTGCCAATAGCAGCATGGAGCCACTTCTCCAAGGCCAACAGGTCGGGTACCCCGGGCACCTTTCAACCAGATCTCCTGTAGATACTACACTTGATCTTAGCCAAAAGGCCGAGAAGCGATGGCCACAACGGTTTCCCGAAAACTCCCCTTCTCGGACACCACGTCCTTCTTGTTAAGGCGAAGCCAGACATACATACCCTATTATGCGCTCCACCCTCTCAGATGGCGGACCGGACGTGCTTTCACACTGCATCTCCTATTGCCTAGCACTGCCTCTGTCTTCCTTTCTGCTCTCAAATCTGAATAGCTCCACCCCCCAATCACACTGCGTCTGCTTCCACCTGATGGATGGCAGACATACACGTCTCTGTCTCTGTCTCCGTCTCTGTCTGGCATACATGACATGCAGCTAGCTCTTTGGCTGGCTGTCTCTGTAGCTGGCTGGCTGTCTCTGTGGCTGGCTGCCTAGCTGGCTAGCTTATTATTAGTACCTACCTACCTACCTACCTACCTATCTATCTATCTATCTATCTATCTATCTATCTATCTATCTATCTATCTAATCTATCCTATCTATTCTATCTAATGTATCTAATCTATCTATCAAAGAACATGGAGGGTGAATTCTCCCAGCTGGAGCCGTAGGCAGGCAGCATCAGCAGGATACATCGGCCACCAGGAAATCAAATCCAAAGGAAACGGTTTAATAAACTGCACCTACCTTTCCACCTACCTGCTCGGTCGCTTGACCGGCTGCAACTGAGCTGCTTGTTGTGCTGGCAGCTGTGTATAGCAGCAAAGCCTTGATGACATCACGTCCCGCGATGACATCACCAGCACTGGCCCGGCAGCCAAGTTGTAAACAACTCTGCCAGTTGGTTGCCATGGCAACAGAGGCCAGCAAGTCTTGGACAAACAAACTTTTCGTAGCCACACTCGGGCTAATTTTTCGGGGTCGGTCCACCTGCGCACAACACACTCGAGGGATGTTTCTTGCAAAACAGTAGTTTCAGGTGCAGCCGGCTTGTTTCCTTCTTCATTCTTTTGCTCTGTTTTTTGCAAACTCATTAGGGGGTGCACTGAACCTGGAGGCACTGCAATACCAGGTCAATGCCTGGAGAGGACAGAGCAAGCTCTTTTTCCATCTCCCTGTTCTAAAAATCCATTTAATATATGGTCCCCAGATAGGGGACGTATCAGATATTAAACTGATAAGAACAGATTTTTTGATTGAAAATATCTTTATTACAATCAGTCGTCGTCAGGCATACATAAACTGTGACGCAGCACAGTTCAATAAATAAGACACTACATACTCAGCACCATGGTACAACATACAGCACAGGCTCCCTACGCTATACATCATACCACCCGCTACACTAACATTCCAGCATACCTTAACAATTTCTAAAACAACAAACAATAAAGCAATACAGACAAGTGATGGGGTAAGGGGGGTGGGAAAGAGGGGGGTAGGGAGGGGAAATCACAGGCCCGAAGCTTTATTGAAAGACAACACAACACAAGGGGAGAGGGGGAAGGAGAGGGGTATCAATCCTCTTCTTCCTGGTCCGATCTGTCCATGATGGAATAGTCTCTGAGCAGGCTGTGGACCAGCCTGCGGCAGTCCAGAAAGGACATCCTCTCCTTCTTCAGAATGAGGCGGTTCCTGGCAAGCCATATAGCGTCCTTAAAACAGTTCATAAGGCGCCAGGCCTCCCGGGTTGCCTCATCGCCGAAATTCCCAGGGAACAGGCCGTACAGCACCGCGCAGTGCGTTAGCCTGTTCCTGGGCACACAGTCCCTGAGTTCAAGTTCCAGGGCGTCCAACAGGCCCTGAGCAAACGGACACTGCCAAAAGAGGTGCGAAGATGTTTCCTCCACGAAGGGGCACCGGGGGCAGTACCGCGTTTTGCACAGGTTGCGGGCATGCATGAATGACCTCAAAGGCAGTCCCCCTGAATGGCCATCCAAGACAAGTCCTTGTGCCCGTTGGTCAGCTTCGCCGAAGCCACATTTGTCCATACAGTCTCTGCGGTGGCCGCAGCGAGCCCTGGAACGAGCTCCATAGAGTCCTGTGCTCTGATGAGTTTGTGGACAGTTTTGGCTTCCACAAGTCGGGCTTGAGTCCCTCCAGTTGGTGTTCCCTCACAAACTTGACGACGCCCCCGTAGAACCAGGGAGTGTGCCAGTTGTAAGGGATGGAGCTGTCCCACTTGTCCCAGCTCAGACCCCTCCAGAGGGGGAGGAGGAACAGGCGAGACATGGACCTGCCCGCAGAGCCATTCTTCTGTTGCAGAGTCCTCCGCACACAGTCACATACGAAGGCTGCCCGCAGCAAGGTAGGGATATCCGGAACACCTTTTCCGCCCTTGCGGGGTTCCTTGTACATCACGGAGCGCTTCACTCTGTCCATTTTGGAGCCCCAGATGAAACGAAACACGGTCCTGGTGATGGCCCTGCAGACGGTGACATGGGGGGGCCAGGCCTGTGCGGTGTACTGGAGCACAGGCAGAACTTCGTTCCTCAGGACCAATGCTTTGCCCTCAATGGTGAGGTGTCTGAGGCTCCACAGCCCGATCTTCGTATTGACCTTAGCCAATCGCTCTTCCCAGGACTTGAGGGCCGCGCCTTCCTTTCCGAACCAGACTCCAAGGATCTTGATGAAGTCCGGTTTGATGGTAAACGGGAAGGGGGCGGAGGAAGCCAGGTGCCACTCCCCGAAGAGCATAGCCTCCGACTTCCCGCAGTTGACCTTTGCCCCTGAAGCCTTTCCGAACTTCTCGCAGGTCTGGACGAGTGCGGTCACCGAACGCTGGTCAGCGCAGAAGACGGTCACGTCGTCCATGTACAGCGAGCACTTGACCTCGTGTCGATCGGGTCCGGGTACGGTGATCCCTCTGATCTCTCCGTTCTGCCGTATAGCCTCCGCGAAGGATTCTATAACACAAACAAAAAGGAGAGGTGAGAGAGGGCAGCCTTGTCTGACCCCAGAAAGAACCGGAAAGGGGTCAGTCTTCCAGCCGTTCACCAGTACCCTGCTGAAAATATCAAAATACATCACGTTAACAAAACGACAAAACATATCACCAAGTCCTAACCTACGCAGTGCCCTGCCCATGAACTCGTGAGAGACCCGGTCGAAAGCCTTCTCCTGATCAAGGCTGACCAGGGCCGCGTGTGCAACGGCGGCTTTGGATGTAATGGACCGTGTCCCCTCACTAGGGCGAGGCTGTCTGCGATCCTGCGGCCGGGAATGCCACAGGTCTGGTCCAGATGGACGACCTGACCGATGACCTTCTTCAGCCGGTTGGCCAGCACCTTGGCGAGGATCTTGTAGTCCACGTTCAAGAGAGAGATGGGACGCCAATTTTTCAAGTCACATCTCTCCCCCTTCCGCTTATACAGGATCGTGATCGTACCCTCCCTCAACGACGGAGGCATTCTGCCCTCCACCACCATCTCCTCGTACAGCTCCAACAGGTCCGGGCAAATGAGATCCCCCAGCGCTACATAGAGCTCCGCTGGGAGACCATCACTGCCCGGGGTCCTGCCAGGCCTAAAGGATTTAGCGGCAGAGAGCAGCTCCCCCACCGTCAAGGGGGCGTCCATGGCCGACGCACCTGCGGGATCAACAACGTTAGTGATACCTGACAGGAACTCGTCGGCACTGATAAGAACAGATACTACACTTGATCTTAGCCAAAAGGCCGAGAAGCGATGGCCACAACGGTTTCCCGAAAACTCCCCTTCTCGGACACCACGTCCTTCTTGTTAAGGCGAAGCCAGACATACATACCCTATTATGCGCTCCACCCTCTCAGATGGCGGACCGGACGTGCTTTCACACTGCATCTCCTATTGCCTAGCACTGCCTCTGTCTTCCTTTCTGCTCTCAAATCTGAATAGCTCCACCCCCCAATCACACTGCGTCTGCTTCCACCTGATGGATGGCAGACATACACGTCTCTGTCTCTGTCTCCGTCTCTGTCTGGCATACATGACATGCAGCTAGCTCTTTGGCTGGCTGTCTCTGTAGCTGGCTGGCTGTCTCTGTGGCTGGCTGCCTAGCTGGCTAGCTTATTATTAGTACCTACCTACCTACCTACCTACCTATCTATCTATCTATCTATCTATCTATCTATCTATCTATCTATCTATCTAATCTATCCTATCTATTCTATCTAATGTATCTAATCTATCTATCAAAGAACATGGAGGGTGAATTCTCCCAGCTGGAGCCGTAGGCAGGCAGCATCAGCAGGATACATCGGCCACCAGGAAATCAAATCCAAAGGAAACGGTTTAATAAACTGCACCTACCTTTCCACCTACCTGCTCGGTCGCTTGACCGGCTGCAACTGAGCTGCTTGTTGTGCTGGCAGCTGTGTATAGCAGCAAAGCCTTGATGACATCACGTCCCGCGATGACATCACCAGCACTGGCCCGGCAGCCAAGTTGTAAACAACTCTGCCAGTTGGTTGCCATGGCAACAGAGGCCAGCAAGTCTTGGACAAACAAACTTTTCGTAGCCACACTCGGGCTAATTTTTCGGGGTCGGTCCACCTGCGCACAACACACTCGAGGGATGTTTCTTGCAAAACAGTAGTTTCAGGTGCAGCCGGCTTGTTTCCTTCTTCATTCTTTTGCTCTGTTTTTTGCAAACTCATTAGGGGGTGCACTGAACCTGGAGGCACTGCAATACCAGGTCAATGCCTGGAGAGGACAGAGCAAGCTCTTTTTCCATCTCCCTGTTCTAAAAATCCATTTAATATATGGTCCCCAGATAGGGGACGTATCAGATATTAAACTGATAAGAACAGATACTACACTTGATCTTAGCCAAAAGGCCGAGAAGCGATGGCCACAACGGTTTCCCGAAAACTCCCCTTCTCGGACACCACGTCCTTCTTGTTAAGGCGAAGCCAGACATACATACCCTATTATGCGCTCCACCCTCTCAGATGGCGGACCGGACGTGCTTTCACACTGCATCTCCTATTGCCTAGCACTGCCTCTGTCTTCCTTTCTGCTCTCAAATCTGAATAGCTCCACCCCCCAATCACACTGCGTCTGCTTCCACCTGATGGATGGCAGACATACACGTCTCTGTCTCTGTCTCCGTCTCTGTCTGGCATACATGACATGCAGCTAGCTCTTTGGCTGGCTGTCTCTGTAGCTGGCTGGCTGTCTCTGTGGCTGGCTGCCTAGCTGGCTAGCTTATTATTAGTACCTACCTACCTACCTACCTACCTACCTATCTATCTATCTATCTATCTATCTATCTATCTATCTAATCTATCCTATCTATTCTATCTAATGTATCTAATCTATCTATCAAAGAACATGGAGGGTGAATTCTCCCAGCTGGAGCCGTAGGCAGGCAGCATCAGCAGGATACATCGGCCACCAGGAAATCAAATCCAAAGGAAACGGTTTAATAAACTGCACCTACCTTTCCACCTACCTGCTCGGTCGCTTGACCGGCTGCAACTGAGCTGCTTGTTGTGCTGGCAGCTGTGTATAGCAGCAAAGCCTTGATGACATCACGTCCCGCGATGACATCACCAGCACTGGCCCGGCAGCCAAGTTGTAAACAACTCTGCCAGTTGGTTGCCATGGCAACAGAGGCCAGCAAGTCTTGGACAAACAAACTTTTCGTAGCCACACTCGGGCTAATTTTTCGGGGTCGGTCCACCTGCGCACAACACACTCGAGGGATGTTTCTTGCAACACAGTAGTTTCAGGTGCAGCCGGCTTGTTTCCTTCTTCATTCTTTTGCTCTGTTTTTTGCAAACTCATTAGGGGGTGCACTGAACCTGGAGGCACTGCAATACCAGGTCAATGCCTGGAGAGGACAGAGCAAGCTCTTTTTCCATCTCCCTGTTCTAAAAATCCATTTAATATATGGTCCCCAGATAGGGGACGTATCAGATATTAAACTGATAAGAACAGATTTTTTTTTTTTTTTTTTTTTTTTTTTTTGATTGAAAATATCTTTATTACAATCAGTCGTCGTCAGGCATACATAAACTGTGACGCAGCACAGTTCAATAAATAAGACACTACATACTCAGCACCATGGTACAACATACAGCACAGGCTCCCTACGCTATACATCATACCACCCGCTACACTAACATTCCAGCATACCTTAACAATCCTAAAACAACAAACAATAAAGCAATACAGACAAGTGATGGGGTAAGGGGGGTGGGAGAGAGGGGGGTAGGGAGGGGAAATCACAGGCCCGAAGCTTTATTGAAAGACAACACAACACAAGGGGAGAGGGGGAAGGAGAGGGGTATCAATCCTCTTCTTCCTGGTCCGATCTGTCCATGATGGAATAGTCTCTGAGCAGGCTGTGGACCAGCCTGCGGCAGTCCAGAAAGGACATCCTCTCCTTCTTCAGAATGAGGCGGTTCCTGGCAAGCCATATAGCGTCCTTAAAACAGTTCATAAGGCGCCAGGCCTCCCGGGTTGCCTCATCGCCGAAATTCCCAGGGAACAGGCCGTACAGCACCGCGCAGTGCGTTAGCCTGTTCCTGGGCACACAGTCACTGAGTTCAAGTTCCAGGGCGTCCAACAGGCCCTGAGCAAACGGACACTGCCAAAAGAGGTGCGAAGATGTTTCCTCCACGAAGGGGCACCGGGGGCAGTACCGCGTTTTGCACAGGTTGCGGGCATGCATGAATGACCTCAAAGGCAGTCCCCCCTGAATGGCCATCCAAGACAAGTCCTTGTGCCCGTTGGTCAGCTTTGCCGAAGCCACATTTGTCCATACAGTCTCTGCGGTGGCCGCAGCGAGCCCTGGAACGAGCTCCATAGAGTCCTGTGCTCTGATGAGCTTGTGGACAGTTTTTGGCTTCCACAAGTCGGGCTTGAGTCCCTCCAGTTGGTGTTCCCTCACAAACTTGACGACGCCCCCGTAGAACCAGGGAGTGTGCCAGTTGTAAGGGATGGAGCTGTCCCACTTGTCCCAGCTCAGACCCCTCCAGAGGGGGAGGAGGAACAGGCGAGACATGGACCTGCCCGCAGAGCCATTTTTCTGTTGCAGAGTCCTCCGCACACAGTCACATACAAAGGCTGCCCGCAGCAAGGTAGGGATATCCGGAACACCTTTTCCGCCCTTGCGGGGTTCCTTGTACATCACGGAGCGCTTCACTCTGTCCATTTTGGAGCCCCAGATGAAACAAAACACGGTCCTGGTGATGGCCCTGCAGACGGTGACATGGGGGGGCCAGGCCTGTGCGGTGTACTGGAGCACAGGCAGAACTTCGTTCCTCAGGACCAATGCTTTGCCCTCAATGGTGAGGTGTCTGAGGCTCCACAGCCCGATCTTCGTATTGACCTTAGCCAATCGCTCTTCCCAGGACTTGAGGGCCGCGCCTTCCTTTCCGAACCAGACTCCAAGGATCTTGATGAAGTCCGGTTTGATGGTAAACGGGAAGGGGGCGGAGGAAGCCAGGTGCCACTCCCCGAAGAGCATAGCCTCCGACTTCCCGCAGTTGACCTTTGCCCCTGAAGCCTTTCCGAACTTCTCGCAGGTCTGGACGAGTGCGGTCACCGAACGCTGGTCAGCGCAGAAGACGGTCACGTCGTCCATGTACAGCGAGCACTTGACCTCGTGTCGATCGGGTCCGGGTACGGTGATCCCTCTGATCTCTCCGTTCTGCCGTATAGCCTCCGCGAAGGATTCTATAACACAAACAAAAAGGAGAGGTGAGAGAGGGCAGCCTTGTCTGACCCCAGAGAGAACCGGAAAGGGGTCAGTCTTCCAGCCGTTCACCAGTACCCTGCTGAAAATATCAAAATACATCACGTTAACAAAACGACAAAACATATCACCAAGTCCTAACCTACGCAGTGCCCTGCCCATGAACTCGTGAGAGACCCGGTCGAAAGCCTTCTCCTGATCAAGGCTGACCAGGGCCGCGTGTGCACGGCGGCTTTGGATGTAATGGACCGTGTCCCTCACTAGGGCGAGGCTGTCTGCGATCCTGCGGCCGGGAATGCCACAGGTCTGGTCCAGATGGACGACCTGACCGATGACCTTCTTCAGCCGGTTGGCCAGCACCTTGGCGAGGATCTTGTAGTCCACGTTCAAGAGAGAGATGGGACGCCAATTTTTCAAGTCACATCTCTCCCCCTTCCGCTTATACAGGATCGTGATCGTACCCTCCCTCAACGACGGAGGCATTCTGCCCTCCACCACCATCTCCTCGTACAGCTCCAACAGGTCCGGGCAAATGAGATCCCCCAGCGCTACATAGAGCTCCGCTGGGAGACCATCACTGCCCGGGGTCCTGCCAGGCCTAAAGGATTTAGCGGCAGAGAGCAGCTCCCCCACCGTCAAGGGGGCGTCCATGGCCGACGCACCTGCGGGATCAACAACGTTAGTGATACCTGACAGGAACTCGTCGGCCACTTCGGAGTCGGTGGTCTTCGGGGCGTAGAGGCTGCGGTAGAAGCTAGTGACAACCCCCATCACGTCCTCTTTGCCCTTCCGCAAACTTCCGGTCTCATCCCGCAGCTCAGTCAGGGGCGTGTGGCCGGCGTGGAGTTTCCTGAAAAAGAACGAGTTACATTTCTCACCCTTCTCCAGGTTCTCCACCTTGGAACGGAAGACGATTCGCTTGGATTCCTCCTCAAAGTGCCTTTGCAAGCTCTTTTTGGTCTCCTCCAGCTCCTCCTTCACGTCCCAGCCGCACCGGAGAAGGTCTTGCAGTGACCGCAGCTCGCGCTGCAGCCTCCTGAAGTCCCTCTTTCTTCCGCACGCCTGTTGACGACTCTTGGCCTGAAAGAAACTGCGAAATTGAACCTTAACAAATTCCCACCAATCACTAACACGCTCAAACATACATTTATCGTTGCGCCATACGATGTAGGCCTCTCTAAGCTCCTCCAGAACCTCCTCCTGAGCCAGTAGAGCACAATTCAGCTTCCAAGAGCCTGGGCCAGATGGGAAACCATGGCCCAGAACCCCTTGAAACAGAATGGCCCTGTGGTCAGAGAAGAAGCAGGGAACCATAGAGTGCCTAGTCTGCCTGACTGCTCGAGAGGCAAACACAAAGTCAATCCGAGAACGGAGCGAGCCATCGGGGCGGCTCCATGTATAATTAACAGAGCCGTTCCCGATGGACCCAACAACGTCCTGCAAGGATGCTTCAGTCACCATCTCGATGAGCAGTTTGGATGTGACATCCAACTTGACAGATGTCCCAGAACTGCGTCCGTCCGCTTCAATGGGGCAGTTGAAGTCCCCACCCAACACTACAGCCCTGGAGGTTGCGAGCTGGGCCCGCAGGGCCTGGAATAGTTCCAGACGCGCACCCTTCTCAGGAGAGGCATACACATTGATGAGCCTTACGGGCTCCCCCGCCCAAGAGCCGTCTGCAATTAGCAATCTGCCACAGACAAGCTCCTGAACAGAATCAAGTGTAAAGTTGCCTCCCCTGATCAGGATGGCGACCCCTGCGGACTTACAGTCGCCCCCGCCGGACCAGTAGGAGGGACCGTGGGACCACTGCCTGGCCAGATGGTTGTAGGACCTAGAAGAGGACAGAGCACATTCCTGCAACATATACACATCGCACAACTGAGCATTTAAAAACGAAAGAACTGTCTGGAATCTAGACCTATCTCTCATACTCCGCACATTTAAGCTAAAGATGGAAAGATTAGCCATGGGGAGAAAAGAAAAGGGTTAGTCACAGACTCATACGATACCACTCCGGTCGGGCGGATCCTCTTCTTCGGGGCCCGCCGGCCCGACCCATTCCCGTATGCACTCCTCCAGCGCCTCTTTCAGGTGTGCATTCTCTGGGACGTCCTCGAAGTCGAAAGCCTCCGGTTCGTCGACCAGATTCTCCACCACCTGATCCATGTCGCTTTCCTCCGGGAGGTCATCTTCGCAGACCTCGATGATCTTTTTCTTGGAGGTCTCAGCCGATGGGCTGTCCCTCACTTTCCTCTTCCTGTCGGGAACCACTGTGGGGACAAGAGGGGGAAAATCCTCCAAGGAGAGAACCACAGCAGCGGGAGGAAAGGTTAGTGCTGCTGGGTTGGGGGAGTGGGGTGGGAGGGTGGGGGTAGGGGCGGGGGACAGGGGACCCACTGAGGCAATGGGATAGGGGAGGGATTCCTCAGTGGGGGTGGGCGGGGAGGGAGAGGGGGGAGGGGGGGAAGGAGGGGAGGGGGAAGGGGTAGGGAGGGCGGGGGTGGGGGGAGGGTTAGGGGCCGTCGTCCTCTTACCCTCCTTCTTCTTCTTCTCCTTCTCCTTGGGCTTCTGCGCTGCTTGGGCTACGGCCGGCTGCTGGCCGGTCGGAGCTTTGGCAACCACGGATGCCCACGTTCTCTTCTCCCTCTGGGGGCAGGCCCTGTAGCTGTGGTCCGCATGGCCGCAGAGGTTGCAGGTTTTTGCCTTCGGACAGTCCTTGGTCCCATGCCCCGGCACTCGGCAGACTCTACAGGAATCTTCGCTGCAGTCCTTCGCCTGATGACCCTTCTTGCTGCATCTCCTGCAGATCTGCGGCATATCCGGGTAATAGATGAAGCCTGGAGCGTCACCCAAAGAGAAAGCCTGAGGCAGGTGCTGGAAACCGTCGTCCGATGACTCATCCCTGTTGAGCCTCACGACCACCGACCACTTGCCAGTCCAGAATCCAAGGCTGCTCAGGATCTTGGAGGGTTCCTTGACCACTGTGCAGTACCTTGCAAGGAATGTGGCGATGTCCTTGCCTGGGATGTACGGGTTAAGGATTGAAACCGTCACCCGCCTCTCCTCCCTTTGGATTAAGCAGTTGCTTACAAAGCGAGAGAAAGGGGATTCGGGCCTCGCTGCCTTTACCGCCTCCCAGTACCTCCTGCAGGTGTTGAAGGAGGCAAATGTCACATAGAAGATCCCCGTGAAGAAGAAAATGCTGAGGGTTTCAGCCTTGGAGAAACCCTGGTCCAGGACCATCTTCTTAGCGAACACATCCTCAGACATGTCCGGCTCTCTACCATCCACCTTCTTCAGTCGCATGGCCACCGTAGTGCGCATCCAGGGCCGCAGTGTAGGGACGCCTGGATCCGCAGCCTTGCTGGTCGTCGGCTGAGCTGGGGCGGCAGAGGAAGAGGCATCCACGACCCGGGCCTCCTGGCTCTTCCTCGCTTCCTTCTGCTGGGTCTTCTTCATCTCCGCTGCTGAAGAGGCCATCGCTTCTCCTGGTCGAGCTCTTTCCTGGTGGGCGGAGCTATGCAGATCCTCGTCGAAGGGGGCGGAGAGATGCAAATCCTCGTCGCCGGCTTCTTCGGGGTTCAGCGTCGTCCTTCTCGGGGTTCCGGGGCGTCTTCGTCGATCGTTCGTCGGCAGGCGGGATCGAAGTGGTTCTCCGGTCAAACCGTCGGGCACAGGACAATCGAGCAGCAGGCCGAGAGGAAGGTTCACTCTCGTTCCTGGGGAATAGCCCTACACCCAATAGCTGCAGTGAGCTTAAGACGAATTAAATCGCCGATGCCCAAAGGCCGAGTGCAGGGGGTACCCCAGGACCTGAGCCGTCAAGTCAAGGCAGTTCAGTAAGACAAGATACTACACTTGATCTTAGCCAAAAGGCCGAGAAGCGATGGCCACAACGGTTTCCCGAAAACTCCCCTTCTCGGACACCACGTCCTTCTTGTTAAGGCGAAGCCAGACATACATACCCTATTATGCGCTCCACCCTCTCAGATGGCGGACCGGACGTGCTTTCACACTGCATCTCCTATTGCCTAGCACTGCCTCTGTCTTCCTTTCTGCTCTCAAATCTGAATAGCTCCACCCCCCAATCACACTGCGTCTGCTTCCACCTGATGGATGGCAGACATACACGTCTCTGTCTCTGTCTCCGTCTCTGTCTGGCATACATGACATGCAGCTAGCTCTTTGGCTGGCTGTCTCTGTAGCTGGCTGGCTGTCTCTGTGGCTGGCTGCCTAGCTGGCTAGCTTATTATTAGTACGTACCTACCTACCTACCTACCTACCTACCTATCTATCTATCTATCTATCTAATCTATCCTATCTATCCTATCTATTCTATCTAATGTATCTAATCTATCTATCAAAGAACATGGAGGGTGAATTCTCCCAGCTGGAGCCGTAGGCAGGCAGCATCAGCAGGATACATCGGCCACCAGGAAATCAAATCCAAAGGAAACGGTTTAATAAACTGCACCTACCTTTCCACCTACCTGCTCGGTCGCTTGACCGGCTGCAACTGAGCTGCTTGTTGTGCTGGCAGCTGTGTATAGCAGCAAAGCCTTGATGACATCACGTCCCGCGATGACATCACCAGCACTGGCCCGGCAGCCAAGTTGTAAACAACTCTGCCAGTTGGTTGCCATGGCAACAGAGGCCAGCAAGTCTTGGACAAACAAACTTTTCGTAGCCACACTCGGGCTAATTTTTCGGGGTCGGTCCACCTGCGCACAACACACTCGAGGGATGTTTCTTGCAAAACAGTAGTTTCAGGTGCAGCCGGCTTGTTTCCTTCTTCATTCTTTTGCTCTGTTTTTTGCAAACTCATTAGGGGGTGCACTGAACCTGGAGGCACTGCAATACCAGGTCAATGCCTGGAGAGGACAGAGCAAGCTCTTTTTCCATCTCCCTGTTCTAAAAATCCATTTAATATATGGTCCCCAGATAGGGGACGTATCAGATATTAAACTGATAAGAACAGATTTGAAAATATCTTTATTACAATCAGTCGTCGTCAGGCATACATAAACTGTGACGCAGCACAGTTCAATAAATAAGACACTACATACTCAGCACCATGGTACAACATACAGCACAGGCTCCCTACGCTATACATCGTACCACCCGCTACACTAGCATTCCCGCATACCTTAACAATCCTAAAACAACAAACAATAAAGCAATACAGACAAGTGATGGGGGTAAGGGGGGTGGGAAAGAGGGGGGTAGGGAGGGGGAAATCACAGGCCCGAAGCTTTATTGAAAGACAACACAACACAAGGGGAGAGGGGGAAGGAGAGGGGTATCAATCCTCTTCTTCCTGGTCCGATCTGTCCATGATGGAATAGTCTCTGAGCAGGCTGTGGACCAGCCTGCGGCAGTCCAGAAAGGACATCCTCTCCTTCTTCAGAATGAGGCGGTTCCTGGAAAGCCATATAGCGTCCTTAAAACAGTTCATAAGGCGCCAGGCCTCCCGGGTTGCCTCATTGCCGAAATTCCCAGGGAACAGGCCGTACAGCACCGCGCAGTGCGTTAGCCTGTTCCTGGGCACGCAGTCACTGAGTTCAAGTTCCAGGGCGTCCAACAGGCCCTGAGCAAACGGACACTGCCAAAAGAGGTGCAAAGATGTTTCCTCCACGAAGGGGCACCGGGGGCAGTACCGCGTTTTGCACAGGTTGCGGGCATGCATGAATGACCTCAAAGGCAGTCCCCCCTGAATGGCCATCCAGGACAAGTCCTTGTGCCCGTTGGTCAAGTTCGCCGAAGCCACATTAGTCCATACAGTCTCTGCGGTGGCCGCAGTGAGCCCTGGAACGAGCTCCATAGAGTCCTGTGCTCTGATGAGCTTGTGGACAGTTTTTGGCTTCCACAAGTCGGGCTTGAGTCCCTCCAGTTGGTGTTCCCTCACAAACTTGACGACGCCCCCGTAGAACCAGGGAGTGTGCCAGTTGTAAGGGATGGAGCTGTCCCACTTGTCCCAGCTCAGACCCCTCCAGAGGGGGAGGAGGAACAGGCGAGACATGGACCTGCCCGCAGAGCCATTCTTCTGTTGCAGAGTCCTCCGCACACAGTCACATACAAAGGCTGCCCGCAGCAAGGTAGGGATATCCGGAACACCTTTTCCGCCCTTGCGGGGTTCCTTGTACATCACGGAGCGCTTCACTCTGTCCATTTTGGAGCCCCAGATGAAACAAAACACGGTCCTGGTGATGGCCCTGCAGACGGTGACATGGGGGGGCCAGGCCTGTGCGGTGTACTGGAGCACAGGCAGAACTTCGTTCCTCAGGACCAATGCTTTGCCCTCAATGGTGAGGTGTCTGAGGCTCCACAGCCCGATCTTCGTATTGACCTTAGCCAATCGCTCTTCCCAGGACTTGAGGGCCGCGCCTTCCTTTCCGAACCAGACTCCAAGGATCTTGATGAAGTCCGGTTTGATGGTAAACGGGAAGGGGGCGGAGGAAGCCAGGTGCCACTCCCCGAAGAGCATAGCCTCCGACTTCCCGCAGTTGACCTTTGCCCCTGAAGCCTTTCCGAACTTCTCGCAGGTCTGGACGAGTGCGGTCACCGAACGCTGGTCAGCGCAGAAGACGGTCACGTCGTCCATGTACAGCGAGCACTTGACCTCGTGTCGATCGGGTCCGGGTACGGTGATCCCTCTGATCTCTCCGTTCTGCCGTATAGCCTCCGCGAAGGATTCTATAACACAAACAAAAAGGAGAGGTGAGAGAGGGCAGCCTTGTCTGACCCCAGAAAGAACCGGAAAGGGGTCAGTCTTCCAGCCGTTCACCAGTACCCTGCTGAAAATATCAAAATACATCACGTTAACAAAACGACAAAACATATCACCAAGTCCTAACCTACGCAGTGCCCTGCCCATGAACTCGTGAGAGACCCGGTCGAAAGCCTTCTCCTGATCAAGGCTGACCAGGGCCGCGTGTGCACGGCGGCTTTGGATGTAATGGACCGTGTCCCTCACTAGGGCGAGGCTGTCTGCGATCCTGCGGCCGGGAATGCCACAGGTCTGGTCCAGATGGACGACCTGACCGATGACCTTCTTCAGCCGGTTGGCCAGCACCTTGGCGAGGATCTTGTAGTCCACGTTCAAGAGAGAGATGGGACGCCAATTTTTCAAGTCACATCTCTCCCCCTTCCGCTTATACAGGATCGTGATCGTACCCCTCCCTCAACGACGGAGGCATTCTGCCCTCCACCACCATCTCCTCGTACAGCTCCAACAGGTCCGGGCAAATGAGATCCCCCAGCGCTACATAGAGCTCCGCTGGGAGACCATCACTGCCCGGGGTCCTGCCAGGCCTAAAGGATTTAGCGGCAGAGAGCAGCTCCCCCACCGTCAAGGGGGCGTCCATGGCCGACGCACCTGCGGGATCAACAACGTTAGTGATACCTGACAGGAACTCGTCGGCCACTTCGGAGTCGGTGGTCTTCGGGGCGTAGAGGCTGCGGTAGAAGCTAGTGACAACCCCCATCACGTCCTCTTTGCCCTTCCGCAAACTTCCGGTCTCATCCCGCAGCTCAGTCAGGGGGCGTGTGGCCGGCGTGGAGTTTCCTGAAAAAGAACGAGTTACATTTCTCACCCTTCTCCAGGTTCTCCACCTTGGAACGGAAGACGATTCGCTTGGATTCCTCCTCAAAGTGCCTTTGCAAGCTCTTTTTGGTCTCCTCCAGCTCCTCCTTCACGTCCCAGCCGCACCGGAGAAGGTCTTGCAGTGACCGCAGCTCGCGCTGCAGCCTCCTGAAGTCCCTCTTTCTTCCGCACGCCTGTTGACGACTCTTGGCCTGAAAGAAACTGCGAAATTGAACCTTAACAAATTCCCACCAATCACTAACACGCTCAAACATACATTTATCGTTGCGCCATACGATGTAGGCCTCTCTAAGCTCCTCCAGAACCTCCTCCTGAGCCAGTAGAGCACAATTCAGCTTCCAAGAGCCTGGGCCAGATGGGAAACCATGGCCCAGAACCCCTTGAAACAGAATGGCCCTGTGGTCAGAGAAGAAGCAGGGAACCATAGAGTGCCTAGTCTGCCTGACTGCTCGAGAGGCAAACACAAAGTCAATCCGAGAACGGAGCGAGCCATCGGGGCGGCTCCATGTATAATTAACAGAGCCGTTCCCGATGGACCCAACAACGTCCTGCAAGGATGCTTCAGTCACCATCTCGATGAGCAGTTTGGATGTGACATCCAACTTGACAGATGTCCCAGAACTGCGTCCGTCCGCTTCAATGGGGCAGTTGAAGTCCCCACCCAACACTACAGCCCTGGAGGTTGCGAGCTGGGCCCGCAGGGCCTGGAATAGTTCCAGACGCGCACCCTTCTCAGGAGAGGCATACACATTGATGAGCCTTACGGGCTCCCCCGCCCAAGAGCCGTCTGCAATTAGCAATCTGCCACAGACAAGCTCCTGAACAGAATCAAGTGTAAAGTTGCCTCCCCTGATCAGGATGGCGACCCCTGCGGACTTACAGTCGCCCCCCAGGCCGGACCAGTAGGAGGGACCGTGGGACCACTGCCTGGCCAGATGGTTGTAGGACCTAGAAGAGGACAGAGCACATTCCTGCAACATATACACATCGCACAACTGAGCATTTAAAAAACGAAAGAACTGTCTGGAATCTAGACCTATCTCTCATACTCCGCACATTTAAGCTAAAGATGGAAAGATTAGCCATGGGGAGAAAAGAAAAGGGTTAGTCACAGACTCATACGATACCACTCCCGGTCGGGCGGATCCTCTTCTTCGGGGCCCGCCGGCCCGACCCATTCCCGTATGCACTCCTCCAGCGCCTCTTTCAGGTGTGCATTCTCTGGGACGTCCTCGAAGTCGAAAGCCTCCGGTTTCGTCGACCAGATTCTCCACCACCTGATCCATGTCGCTTTCCTCCGGGAGGTCATCTTCGCAGACCTCGATGATCTTTTTCTTGGAGGTCTCAGCCGATGGGCTGTCCCTCACTTTCCTCTTCCTGTCGGGAACCACTGTGGGGACAAGAGGGGGAAAATCCTCCAAGGAGAGAACCACAGCAGCGGGAGGAAAGGTTAGTGCTGCTGGGTTGGGGGAGTGGGGTGGGAGGGTGGGGGTAGGGGCGGGGGACAGGGGACCCACTGAGGCAATGGGATAGGGGAGGGATTCCTCAGTGGGGGTGGGCAGGGAGGGAGAGGGGGGGAGGGGGGGAAGGAGGGGAGGGGGAAGGGGGAGGGGAGGGGCGGGGGTGGGGGGGAGGGTTAGGGGCCGTCGTCCTCTTACCCTCCTTCTTCTTCTTCTCCTTCTCCTTGGGCTTCTGCGCTGCTTGGGCTACGGCCGGCTGCTGGCTGGTCGGAGCTTTGGCAACCACGGATGCCCATGTTCTCTTTTCCCTCTGGGGGCAGGCCCTGTAGCTGTGGTCCGCATGGCCGCAGAGGTTGCAGGTTTTTGCCTTCGGACAGTCCTTGGTCCCATGCCCCGGCACTCGGCAGACTCTACAGGAATCTTCGCTGCAGTCCTTCGCCTGATGACCCTTCTTGCTGCATCTCCTGCAGATCTGCGGCATATCCGGGTAATAGATGAAGCCTGGAGCGTCACCCAAAGAGAAAGCCTGAGGCAGGTGCTGGAAACCGTCGTCCGATGACTCATCCCTGTTGAGCCTCACGACCACCGACCACTTGCCAGTCCAGAATCCAAGGCTGCTCAGGATCTTGGAGGGTTCCTTGACCACTGTGCAGTACCTTGCAAGGAATGTGGCGATGTCCTTGCCTGGGATGTACGGGTTAAGGATTGAAACCGTCACCCGCCTCTCCTCCCTTTGGATTAAGCAGTTGCTTACAAAGCGAGAGAAAGGGGATTCGGGCCTCGCTGCCTTTAACCGCCTCCCAGTACCTTCCTGCAGGTGTTGAAGGAGGCAAATGTCACATAGAAGATCCCAGTAAAGAAGAAGATGCTGAGGGTTTCAGCCTTGGAGAAACCCTGGTCCAGGACCATCTTCTTGGCGAACACATCCTCAGACATGTCCGGCTCTCTACCATCCACCTTCTTCAGTCGCATGGCCACCGTAGTGCGCATCCAGGGCCGCAGTGTAGGGACGCCTGGATCCGCAGCCTTGCTGGTCGTCGGCTGAGCTGGGGCGGCAGAGGAAGAGGCATCCACGACCTGGGCCTCCTGGCTCTTCCTCGCTTCCCTTCCTCTGCTGGGTCTTCTCCGGTGCTGAAGAGGCCATCGCTTCTCCTGGTCGAGCTCCTTCCTGGTGGGCGGAGTTATGCAGATCCTCGTCGAAGGGGGCGGAGAGATGCAAATCCTCGTCGCCGGCTTCTTCGGGGTTCAGCGTCGTCCTTCTCGGGGTTCCGGGGCGTCTTCGTCGATCGTTCGTCGGCAGGGCGGAATCGAAGTGGTTCTCCGGTCAAACCGTCGGGCACAGGACAATCGAGCAGCAGGCCGAGAGGAAGGTTCACTCTCGTTCCTGGGGAATAGCCCTACACCCAATAGCTGCAGTGAGCTTAAGACGAATTAAATCGCCGATGCCCAAAGGGCCGAGTGCAGGGGGTACCCCAGGACCTGAGCCGTCAAGTCAAGGCAGTTCAGTAAGACAAGGTACTACACTTGATCTTAGCCAAAAGGCCGAGAAGCGATGGCCACAACGGTTTCCCGAAAACTCCCCTTCTCGGACACCACGTCCTTCTTGTTAAGGCGAAGCCAGACATACATACCCTATTATGCGCTCCACCCTCTCAGATGGCGGACCGGACGTGCTTTCACACTGCATCTCCTATTGCCTAGCACTGCCTCTGTCTTCCTTTCTGCTCTCAAATCTGAATAGCTCCACCCCCCAATCACACTGCGTCTGCTTCCACCTGATGGATGGCAGACATACACGTCTCTGTCTCTGTCTCCGTCTCTGTCTGGCATACATGACATGCAGCTAGCTCTTTGGCTGGCTGTCTCTGTAGCTGGCTGGCTGTCTCTGTGGCTGGCTGCCTAGCTGGCTAGCTTATTATTAGTACGTACCTACCTACCTACCTACCTACCTATCTATCTATCTATCTATCTATCTATCTATCTATCTATCTAATCTATCCTATCTATCCTATCTATTCTATCTAATGTATCTAATCTATCTATCAAAGAACATGGAGGGTGAATTCTCCCAGCTGGAGCCGTAGGCAGGCAGCATCAGCAGGGATACATCGGGCCACCAGGAAATCAAATCCAAAGGAAACGGTTTAATAAACTGCACCTACCTTTCCACCTACCTGCTCGGGTCGCTTGACCGGCTGCAACTGAGCTGCTTGTTGTGCTGGCAGCTGTGTATAGCAGCAAAGCCTTGATGACATCACGTCCCGCGATGACATCACCAGCACTGGCCCGGCAGCCAAGTTGTAAACAACTCTGCCAGTTGGTTGCCATGGCAACAGAGGCCAGCAAGTCTTGGACAAACAAACTTTTCGTAGCCACACTCGGGCTAATTTTTCGGGGTCGGTCCACCTGCGCACAACACACTCGAGGGATGTTTCTTGCAAAACAGTAGTTTCAGGTGCAGCCGGCTTGTTTCCTTCTTCATTCTTTTGCTCTGTTTTTTGCAAACTCATTAGGGGGGTGCACTGAACCTGGAGGCACTGCAATACCAGGTCAATGCCTGGAGAGGACAGAGCAAGCTCTTTTTCCATCTCCCTGTTTCTAAAAATCCATTTAATATATGGTCCCCAGATAGGGGACGTATCAGATATTAAACTGATAAGAACAGATACTACACTTGATCTTAGCCAAAAGGCCGAGAAGCGATGGCCACAACGGTTTCCCGAAAACTCCCCTTCTCGGACACCACGTCCTTCTTGTTAAGGCGAAGCCAGACATACATACCCTATTATGCGCTCCACCCTCTCAGATGGCGGACCGGACGTGCTTTCACACTGCATCTCCTATTGCCTAGCACTGCCTCTGTCTTCCTTTCTGCTCTCAAATCTGAATAGCTCCACCCCCCAATCACACTGGCGTCTGCTTCCACCTGATGGATGGCAAGACATACACGTCTCTGTCCTCTGTCTCCGTCTCTGTCTGGCATACATGACATGCAGCTAGCTCTTTGGCTGGCTGTCTCTGTAGCTGGCTGGCTGTCTCTGTGGCTGGCTGCCTAGCTGGCTAGCTTATTATTAGTACCTACCTACCTACCTACCTATCTATCTATCTATCTATCTATCTATCTATCTATCTATCTATCTAATCTATCCTATCTATTCTATCTAATGTATCTAATCTATCTATCAAAGAACATGGAGGGTGAATTCTCCCAGCTGGAGCCGTAGGCAGGCAGCATCAGCAGGATACATCGGCCACCAGGAAATCAAATCCAAAGGAAACGGTTTAATAAACTGCACCTACCTTTCCACCTACCTGCTCGGTCGCTTGACCGGCTGCAACTGAGCTGCTTGTTGTGCTGGCAGCTGTGTATAGCAGCAAAGCCTTGATGACATCACGTCCCGCGATGACATCACCAGCACTGGCCCGGCAGCCAAGTTGTAAACAACTCTGCCAGTTGGTTGCCATGGCAACAGAGGCCAGCAAGTCTTGGACAAACAAACTTTTCGTAGCCACACTCGGGCTATTTTTCGGGGTCGGTCCACCTGCGCACAACACACTCGAGGGATGTTTCTTGCAAAACAGTAGTTTCAGGTGCAGCCGGCTTGTTTCCTTCTTCATTCTTTGCTCTGTTTTTTGCAAACTCATTAGGGGGTGCACTGAACCTGGAGGCACTGCAATACCAGGTCAATGCCTGGAGAGGACAGAGCAAGCTCTTTTTCCATCTCCCTGTTCTAAAAATCCATTTAATATATGGTCCCCAGATAGGGGACGTATCAGATATTAAACTGATAAGAACAGATACTACACTTGATCTTAGCCAAAAGGCCGAGAAGCGATGGCCACAACGGTTTCCCGAAAACTCCCCTTCTCGGTACACCACGTCCTTCTTGTTAAGGCGAAGCCAGACATACATACCCTATTATGCGCTCCACCCTCTCAGATGGCGGACCGGACGTGCTTTCACACTGCATCTCCTATTGCCTAGCACTGCCTCTGTCTTCCTTTCTGCTCTCAAATCTGAATAGCTCCACCCCCCAATCACACTGCGTCTGCTTCCACCTGATGGATGGCAGACATACACGTCTCTGTCTCTGTCTCCGTCTCTGTCTGGCATACATGACATGCAGCTAGCTCTTTGGCTGGCTGTCTCTGTAGCTGGCTGGCTGTCTCTGTGGCTGGCTGCCTAGCTGGCTAGCTTATTATTAGTACGTACCTACCTACCTACCTACCTACCTACCTACCTATCTATCTATCTATCTATCTAATCTATCCTATCTATCCTATCTATTCTATCTAATGTATCTAATCTATCTATCAAAGAACATGGAGGGTGAATTCTCCCCAGCTGGAGCCGTAGGCAGGCAGCATCAGCAGGATACATCGGCCACCAGGAAATCAAATCCAAAGGAAACGGTTTAATAAACTGCACCTACCTTTCCACCTACCTGCTCGGTCCGCTTGACCGGCTGCAACTGAGCTGCTTGTTGTGCTGGCAGCTGTGTATAGCAGCAAAGCCTTGATGACATCACGTCCCGCGATGACATCACCAGCACTGGCCCGGCAGCCAAGTTTGTAAACAACTCTGCCAGTTGGTTGCCATGGCAACAGAAGGCCAGCAAGTCTTGGACAAACAAACTTTTCGTAGCCACACTCGGGCTAATTTTTCGGGGTCGGTCCACCTGCGCACAACACACTCGAGGGATGTTTCTGCAAAAACAGTAGTTTCAGGTGCAGCCGGCTTGTTTCCTTCTTCATTCTTTTGCTCTGTTTTTTGCAAACTCATTAGGGGGTGCACTGAACCTGGAGGCACTGCAATACCAGGTCAATGCCTGGAGAGGACAGAGCAAGCTCTTTTTCCATCTCCCTGTTCTAAAAATCCATTTAATATATGGTCCCCAGATAGGGGACGTATCAGATATTAAACTGATAAGAACAGATACTACACTTGATCTTAGCCAAAAGGCCGAGAAGCGATGGCCACAACGGTTTCCCGAAAACTCCCCTTCTCGGACACCACGTCCTTCTTGTTAAGGCGAAGCCAGACATACATACCCTATTATGCGCTCCACCCTCTCAGATGGCGGACCGGACGTGCTTTCACACTGCATCTCCTATTGCCTAGCACTGCCTCTGTCTTCCTTTCTGCTCTCAAATCTGAATAGCTCCACCCCCCAATCACACTGCGTCTGCTTCCACCTGATGGATGGCAGACATACACGTCTCTGTCTCTGTCTCCGTCTCTGTCTGGCATACATGACATGCAGCTAGCTCTTTGGCTGGCTGTCTCTGTAGCTGGCTGGCTGTCTCTGTGGCTGGCTGCCTAGCTGGCTAGCTTATTATTAGTACCTACCTACCTACCTACCTACCTATCTATCTATCTATCTATCTATCTATCTATCTATCTATCTATCTATCTATCTAATCTATCCTATCTATCCTATCTATTCTATCTAATGTATCTAATCTATCTATCAAAGAACATGGAGGGTGAATTCTCCCAGCTGGAGCCGTAGGCAGGCAGCATCAGCAGGATACATCGGCCGGCCACCAGGAAATCAAATCCAAAGGAAACGGTTTAATAAACTGCACCTACCTTTCCACCTACCTGCTCGGTCGCTTGACCGGCTGCAACTGAGCTGCTTGTTGTGCTGGCAGCTGTGTATAGCAGCAAAGCCTTGATGACATCACGTCCCGCGATGACATCACCAGCACTGGCCCGGCAGCCAAGTTGTAAACAACTCTGCCAGTTGGTTGCCATGGCAACAGAGGCCAGCAAGTCTTGGACAAACAAACTTTTCGTAGCCACACTCGGGCTAATTTTTCGGGGTCGGTCCACCTGCGCACAACACACTCGAGGGATGTTTCTTGCAAAACAGTAGTTTCAGGTGCAGCCGGCTTGTTTCCTTCTTCATTCTTTTGCTCTGTTTTTTGCAAACTCATTAGGGGGTGCACTGAACCTGGAGGCACTGCAATACCAGGTCAATGCCTGGAGAGGACAGAGCAAGCTCTTTTTCCATCTCCCTGTTCTAAAAATCCATTTAATATATGGTCCCCAGATAGGGGACGTATCAGATATTAAACTGATAAGAACAGATTTTTTTTTTTTTTTTTTTTTTTTTTTTTAAACCACTTCAATTGGTTAAAAGAGCGAAAACAGCAAAAACTGTTTTAAATCACAATCGCCACTCCAACCGTCTCATCATAATGGTCATTTTGTTCATTTGAAAACACACAATAAAAAGAAAAACACCGTGTACTACAACCTATCACACTACTTACATAATACATATTTTCCTACTTATTTACATACTTCTTTACATACTTATTTACATATAGGTAAATCTAAACTTGCAACAAAAACCTCCACTTTCTGAATTTCCACACACCCATCACTATCTGACGTCACCACAATTGCTGTTTATCCATAAATATATCACTACAATCTAGAAACAATTCAACCTCAAACATTCGTTAACCGATTACAACCTTCCTCTAAACACACACCAATTCCTCACTCCCAAGCTCTCCATCACACAACGCCAAAATTAGCACCATCACTACTCTCTCCTTATCTTGCTCTGATGCACCCATACCAAACATTGGCCACTCTCCAGTCTATAAAGGTCACACCGAGCTAGCTCCTAACCAGCCACCCACCTCCTTTCCATCATTATACGCAAAATCACAGTCCCACATCACATGTCTCACCGACTCATTGACCCACAACCATCCCTTGACCACACCTCATATCTAATCAAGTCACGCCTCTTCTGTACTTGTCTCGCCGGTACAATTTCATGCAAAGCCCTCCATACCACATCATCGCCTGTTTATTTGACATGCCAATCTCACCCTCATTTTTTCCTAAACTGCGCACGCCTCATCCGCCCTTAACTCCCACCAATATTTACACACCACTCTCCTGCATCTTCTCTTCCACTTTCTTTTTCTCCTTAAAATCCTTCACAGGCACACTTAACAAATCAACTCTATCCCAATTTTTCCTTTTTCCACTCTTCATATACCACACAGGGCACTTAAAGCTACAGCACCTTTTACATCCATTCCATCATCACTTAGACCAGAAAAATACACTCCATCAGCCATATACCGATTCATGCATCCTGCCTTACTCCCTTTCCTCCAACATACACCGAACCTTGATATAACTCAGCCCCCAAAAAAGATCCTGAAATTTGGGAACCCAACCCTCCATGCTCACTGACTTATAATACTCTCCCTTTTCAGTCTTCAATCCTACACGCCACAGAAACGTAAAACATAACTTCTCTCGCCTTCTTATCTTCGTCCGCAAAGGGAAACACATTCTCACAAAAAGCAAAATAGGCAAAAATCACTGCTTCACAACCAGCACCTTCCCCACCAAATTCAGTTGCACGCATCCTCAAAAATTCACTTTTCTTCGCAGTCCGACCTCCCACATTAGTCCCAACTTTCATTCCTTTCAATCATCATTAAGACTGAATCCCCCAAAATTTTATTGCCCCCACCTCACACTCCACTCCATTCCATCTTAACATTCCTATCCCCAAAAACACTTAAAAACACATTATTCAATTATTGCGAAGGCAGATCCCCACAAAAAATATCCCGCCACAATTTTCTCTGTTCATAACTCGCCAGATTAATCACGTCACCACACCACATTATCTCATATAACCCAGCACATTTACATTCTTACCCGCACTCCCCGGAATCAACAATCCTCTCCTCAGCTTATCTTTCCTTACCAACACAACAAGGCTCAATCACACTTCAAACAATTCGGGGACATCGTGCAGCCTTGCCTAACCCCCGCCCTTACACTCACTTTTCCCACTCAGGCACCATTAATCAACACCTCACTTGTCCCTCTGTATACAAACCTCTCACTATATTTAAAAACTTCCTTGAAAACCCTTCTCTCCAAACACTCTAAACATAAAATCATGCGAAACCCTATCAACAGCCTTTGCAAATCCACGCCAAGACCAACACTTCTTTCTATCGCATACTGTCACCACCAGATTCCCTCAACAAAAGCAGAATTATCAGTCAACCTCCTCCCAGGAATTGCACACACCTGATCCTCACCAATCACCTGCTCAGCCACATCACGCATACGCCCGACACCTATCTTACTAAACACTTTATAATCGGCATTAAGCAAAGTGAATCGGTCCTCCAGTTCCCCCAAGACGCCGCTTATTCCCTTTTTTATGTATCAGAACTACCACAAACCGACCCTGCTTTCATTGAATCACTCAAAACAGTCATTTTTCCCTATATATTGACACACCTCCACCCTAGCCATACCACAATCTCCCCATGCTTTCACATATAACTCAATCGATCCCATCCTTTCCTTCGTTTTAAATTTCTTTGCACTCATCACCGCACTTTTGACTTCCTCCATGGTCCACCTCCTCACATAGCAGTCCCCATCACTCTCCTTAAGCTTACTCTCCAGACCTTTAGTCTCCTCACCAGAAGCACCCTCATCAATCACTTATGCCCATATAAATCCCATAAAAACTCTCCAACCTCTCTTATAACCTTCTTCTCCAACCACACACTTCCCATCCTTGTTCATAGCCTCATCCATCTCATTCCTCCTTCCACATCACTTTCTTAAAGAAAAAACTTGTGCACTTCTCATTTTTATCCAAATATTTCTATTTTTTGATCTATAAAATTATTTCTTTACCTGCTTTCATCCATCATTTTCTTCATTTCTCTCTCTTTGCATCCTCCACAAATCACTTACATCCCACCCCACTCATCTTTAACTTAATGCACAATCAATCCTGACATTTAAATCACTATATTTTTTCTTATCACACCCGTCTTTTTATACCCCCATTTCCGAAAGAATTTTTTACATTCTTCTTTCATCCATCCCACATCTAATATACTCATCAAACCCCATGCGTCCTGCCTTCCACCACCTCATATAAGCAGATCTAAATCATTCATCACTTTTTCATCTTCCAACAACTTTTACATTTACTTCCATACACCTTTTACCATATAACTCCTTTAACCTCACATGCAATTCAGTCTCAAACAACTCATGATCAGAAAAAGGTACAACTTGTTGAGAATACCCCAGACACTCCAAACTTTTTAGAACGAAAATGAAAATCAATCCTAGACTCCACCCCTCTCTATCCGCCCTAATATGTAGCAGGTGGTGA
>NW_027208541.1:0-55214 GCF_027789765.1 Dendropsophus ebraccatus
ACACCCATCTGATGTCAGGAGAGACAACCAGCACTGACCATTCAGCTCCAGAACGCGGACAGTACTCTAAACAAGACCCCGTGCACACGACACAAGGAACACTGAACATGAGGAGAGCTCCTGGCGACATCTTCAAGTAAATAACCCTCTGTCTGCTCCCCCCAGACCTCATAGAATCAGAGTCTTCAGACCGTGAGAGAGTTGGATTTCCACCGAATATATTTAACATATTTCTGTGAAAACGCTAATAAGCGCCACTACTGTTTGCAGTTTTATATTGAACTGATAAACAGAACAATCATTGGAATGCTCCAGGCAGATTCCTCCTATTCCTCATTTGTGTCAGCCCGGCACATGAGCTGGAGCGTTAAGGACCTGTGCAATGTTCAGCATGGAGAAAATGATTAAGAGAGTAAGGAGAAGAGATGGAGGGGTTGGGCAAAGTTAGGGCACAGATACTCCCGTTTGGCACTGGCTGTCAAGTTTAAAAGTAGTTGTGTTAGAACAACAAACACTGCATCACCTGCCAAACTGACCGCAGGACAGATCTTGGATTAAAGCAGCTATCCAAAGGTACAAGTGGTTTGGGGGGTCCGATTGTGAGTACAGAGTCGCTTTAAAACCGTTTGTATGATGCCCTAGGATAAGATAACAGAGGAAATATTCTTTCATATTGCAGTAATAATATATCACTCACCTGTATTTTTTTCTGCCTTGGCTATGTGAATTTGATTTATGCGTCCAATCCATTGTTACCTATATGGGAGAGGTTTTCGCCTTTTTCATTCAATTTCTGTGGAAATTTTAAAGACATGAATAAAGCAAGGATAAAAAGTAAAAAGTTTGCAGTGCTTTCAGAAGGCACAATGAATCAAGTGGACGGGCTGACACAAATGATCACTGTATTGTTTGTGCGACCATTTAAATTTATTGCTATCAGCTGCACAGCCCCTGTTTACACACAGTCCACTATACAGTGGTAGTTGTATATTACTGTAGGAGCTTCACAATAGTAGATCTTGAGTAGCCGCTAAGAGGCAATAGATCGGGGTGGGCAATTAATTTTCCCATGGAGTCACATGACAAAATGAAAAGGTTTTTGAGGGCCAGACTTATATACGGAACTCAGTTCTGGTGGGGATGGCATTGAGGCAGGAGTGTTTCCCAACCTTTCCGACCTCGGGGCACACCTACTGTATTGTAATGTTCTAGAAAACACTTCATTCAGTGACTCACAGGTGAAGTCTTTTTTGATTTGCTGTGTCACTTTCCCTTTTCCTCTCTGGCCCAATTATTTCTTCGCAGCTACAATTCATCTCTTCAGAACAAACATCTCAGGCTCCAAACTTTTCCTTCAACTTCTTCACTTTTCCTACCTATACAGACGTCCGCTCTTTGTGTCATACGCAGTAGCGTGAGTAGGTATGTGGATTGCCCCTGTATTTAGAATCCCCCATTTAGAAATAATATCTTCTTCTTATAACCACCCCTAAAGTAATAATGTTCCCCTGCTGTGCCCGCCTATTGTAGTAATGTCCCTGCTGTGTCCCCCATATAGTAATATTGCCCCCCTGCTGTGTCCCCCACCAACACAGTAATAATGCCTCCTGCTGTGTCCTCCCACATACTATATAGGGGCAGTAGCAGGAGCATTATCAGTATAAAGCCCCTGCTGTGCATCCCCACATAGTATTAATGCCCCATGCATGTGCCCCTATAGTAATAATACCCCTGCTATGTTGCACCCCACCGCCCATATTAAAAATGATCCCTCTTGTGAACAAACCCCCACCCACCCATAATAATAATGCCCCTACTATGCACCCCCACCCATAGTAATAATGCCCCTGTTGTGTACAGCCCCACCCACATCAAGTACATGCCCCCCATCCATAGTAATAATGCTGCCTGCTGTATACAGCTCCCACCCACAGTACTAATGCCCCTGCTATTAACAGCCCCCCTCACCCATAGTAATAATGCCGCCTGTATGCAGCCCCCCCCCAGCTCCAGCATATAAAACAAACAAACAAACAAACAAACACATCATACTAGGCGGCTGCTGTTGAGATCATGCCCTTTGCTACTAAAGTATCGTATATCATAAATCTAAAGTATAAGACTTAAACTATCACCAGTATTTAAAGGAAAAGTTAGGCGAATTTTTTTATATAAGTACTGTATTTCCCCCCCCCCCCCCCCCCCCCCCCCCCCCCCCCCCCCCCCCCCCCCCCCCCCCCCCCCCCCCCAAAAAAAAGTTATGCAAATCACCAATATACACTTATTACTGGAAATGCTTATAAAGTGCTTTTTTTTCCCTGCACTTACTACTGCACCAAGGCTTCACTTCCTGGATAAAATGGTGATGTCACGACCCGACTCCCAGAGCTGTGCGGGCTGTGGCTGCTGGAGAGGATGATGGCAGAGGGACACTGAGGGACACAGGACACTGAAGGGACACTGAGCATCCCTCTGCCATCATCCTCTCCAGCAGCCACAGCCTGCACAGCTCTGGGAGTCGGGTCGTGACATCACAGGAAGTGAAGCATTGATGCAGTAGTAAGAGCAGGGAAAAAAGCACTTTATAAGCATTTCCCGTAATAAGTGTATATTGGTGATTTGTATAACTCTTGGTAATATGGTAACTTAGGTTATATGGAGAAAACATAAATGTTTAAAAAATAATAGTAAAAAAACTGGTTATAACTGGATGATAATTTAAAAAAAAGCACCAAAAATGTAGATACAATGCCATAAAAAAACACTAGTTCTGTCTGAGGACAGAAACTGTCTGTTTTTTTTATAGCAACCAATCAAAGCTCAGCTTTTATTTTACCAGAGCGATAGGAGAAATATTCACATCTTTTTGTGCACCGTCTATGGTGTAAAAGTGGCCAAATAGGTAAAGAATCTGTGCCACAATTTTTTTTGTGTTTTGCACCTTGCTCACTCATGGGGTGTGGTCTTGATTTATGTGTATTTTACTCGTAATTTTCAAAGCAAATATTCCTGTTTTTGGCACCTAAATGTCCCTCTATAGGTGGTGTAAACCAGTGATTTTCAACCTTTTTTGAGCCGCAGCACACTTTTTATACTTAAAAAAATCCCGGGGCACACCACCAACCAAAATGGCACAAAATGACACTATAAAACAGTACATATTATACATATAGTTCACGGAGTTCACTCTTGGGGGTTTTAAATCAGCTTCTTCTCACCACAAGAGCTGCTTTTTAAGCCCTTTAAGAGTGAAATATGCCTGGCAGAGGTCCTTTCAATAAATTATTTATTTTAAAAAAGTGAAATAAAAAAGGATAACCCCCTCATATATACAATCCCATGTAACCTCATACATACGGTCCCATGTATTCCCATATATATATATATATATATATATATATATATATATATATATATATATATATGCAGTCCCATGTAAACTCATACATACAGTCCCACGTATATGAGCACATAATTATCAGCACCATATACTGTGGTGATGTGCACTGTATAGCACCACAGTATATGGTGCTGATAATTATGTGGCTCATATACTGCAATATAAAGGGGTACAATGAGAAGTACTATGGCCATGAGGCCAGAGTACAAGTGCCCCCTGCTTTGCCCTCATACAGTAATAATGCCACTTGCAGTATGCCCCCATATAATAATAATGCCTCCATAAAACAATGCCCCCATATAATAATGCCCCCTACAGTATGCCCCCATATAATAATAATGCCCCCTGCAGTATGCCCCCATATATTAATAATGCCCCCTGCAGTATGCCCCCACATATTAATAATGCCCCCTACAGTATGCCCCCATATAATAATAATGCCCCCTGCAGTATGCCCCCATATATTAATAATGCCCCCTGCTGTATGCCCCCATATATTAATAATGCCCCCTGCAGTATGCCCCCATATAATAATGCCCCCTGCAGTATGCCCCCATATAATAATAATGCCCACTGCAGTATGCCCCCGTATATTAATAATGCCCCCTGCAGTATGCCCCCATATATTAATAATGCCCCCTGCAGTATGCCCTCATATAATAATAATGCCCCCTGCAGTATGCCCCCATATATTAAAAATGCCCCCTGCAGTATGCCCCCATATATTAAAAATGCCCCCTGCTGTATGCCCCATATATTAATAATGCCCCCTGCAGTATGCCCCCATATATTAATAATGCCCCCTGCAGTATGCCCCCCATATATTAATAATGCCCCATGCAGTATACCAATATGCACCAATAGTTTAAAAAAAAACATCATACTCACCTAATCCGCGCTGTGTGGCTGCAGGCAGCAGCTCTCCCTCCTCTTCAGGCTCCATCCTGTGAGCCGCGGGGACTGAACCTCCGGCAGACGTGATGATGTCACATCATCACGCCTGCCGGAGAGGTCACGTCCCGGCGTCCCATAGGCTGCTGGCATGAAGTGCCACGGCCTATGGGAGTGAATGCCAGAGCAGGATGCTGACAGGTCCTGCTCAGACATTCTGCTCGATTGAATGTTTCGCCCGCTCACTGTGTGAGCGGGCGAAACATCAAACCGGTCGGCATATCCCTAGAAGCTGCGTGGCTTCTTGCCTCCAGTTTGGGTGGGGTTTTGTAACTCTGTTAAAATTAAAGTGAGTAATGGTGCATTTACACAGGCAGATTTATCTGACAGATCTTTGAAGCCAAAACCAGGAACAGACTATAAACAGGGAACAGGTCAAAAAGGAAAGACTGAGATTTCTGCTCTTTTCAAATCCATTCCTGGCTTTGGCTTCCAAAATCTGTCAGATAAATCTGCCTGTGTAAACGCACCATAAAGCTGTGCCTTTGCACAGAAAGATTTATCTGACAGATTTGTGAAGCCAAAGCCAGGAACAGACTATAAACAGAGAACAGGTTATAAAGAAAAGACTGAGATTTCTCCTCTTTTCAAATCCATTCCTGGGTTTGGCTTCAAAAATCTGTCAGATGTCTGTGTAAAAACAATCTTAGGGTACAAACACACACAGCGTATACGCAACAGATACGCAGCAGATTTAATGCTGTGTTCAGTTATTTAGATCTAATCTTCTGCGTATCTGCTGCGTATCGCAGCAGTAAATACGCAGCGTATATGCCGTGTGTTTGTACCCTTAGGGTATAAACCAGGGGTGGGGAACCTTTTCCATGTCGAGGGCCGGTCGGGCATTAATAAAATCATTCGAGGGCCGCATACCGTGCGCGGCAGTTAGTAGCGGGGGTTTGCAGCACCCAGGGCAAGGCAAGGTATTGTTCGCCTAGTGCCCCTGCTATTGTAGTTAACCCCCAGCCATGTCCCTGGTAGCCTAGTTAACCATCCCAGCCATGTCCCTGGTAGCCTAGTTAACCCCCATCAGGCATGTCCCTGGTAGCCTAGTTAACCCCCATCAGGCATGTCCCTGGTAGCCTAGTTAACCCCCATCAGTCATGCCCCTGGTAGCCTAGTTAACCCGCATCAGTCATGTCCCTGGTAGCCTAGTTAACCCCCCATCAGGCATGTCCCTGGTGGCCTAGTTAACCCCCAACAGTCATGTCCCTGGTTGCCTAGTTAACCCCCAACAGTCATGTCCCTGGTAGCCTAGTTAACCCCCAACAGTCATGTCCCTGGTGGACCAGTTAACCCCCAACAGTCTTGTCCCTGGTGGCCTAGTTATCCCCCCCCCCCCCAACAGTCATGTCCCTGGTGGACCAGTTAACCCCCAACAGTCATATGCCTGGTGGACCAGTAAACACCCAACAGTCATATGCCTGGTGGACCAGTAAACACCCAACAGTCATGTCCCTGGTGGAGCAGTTAACCCCCAACAGTCTTGTCCCTAGTAGCCTAGTTATCCCCCCCCCCATCACTCATGTCCCTGGTGGACTAGTTAACCCCCATCAGTCATGTCCCTGGTAGCCTAGTTATCCCCCCCCCCATCAGTCATGTCCCTGGTAGCCTATTTAACCCCCAAATAAAAAAAATAAACATCCCTCTCACCTTTCCTCCGTTCCCACGCTGTCCAGGTCCTCTTCTCTCCCAGGTCCTCTGTGCCGGTCTTCTCCTGCAGGCGGCGCGCGATGAAATGACGTCATCGCGTGCGGCCCGCAGGAGACTGAAGACATGCGCCGCTTTGGAGGAGGAAGGAGCCGACACAGACAGCACGGCAGCTGTCACAGAGGATGCTGTGTGCGCCGGCTCCTTCCTTTCTCCAGAGCAGCGCGTGTCACAGGGGAGCCGCGGGCCGCGGGCCGCATCGGGAGGTCTCAGGGGCCGGATGCGGCCCGCGGGCCGGAGGTTCCCCACCCCTGGTATAAACCTACACACCGTATATGCAGCGTATTTACTGCTGCGATAAGCAGCAAATACGCAGCAGATTAGATCTAAATAACTGAACACAGCATCAAATCTGCCCCATCAAATCTGCTGCGTATTTGCTGCGTATCTGCTGCATATACGGTGTGTGGGTTTGTACCCTAAGGGGGGCATTTATTAAGTCCGGCGTTTTTTTACGCCGGACTTATAAATGCCCCCGCAGCTCCGGGGATTTATGTAGAGGCGGACTGCCTCTGCATAAATCCCGTGCGCGCCGGTGCGCACCGGCGAAAACCTACGCCAGCTGAGGACTGGAGTAGGTTTTTGGCGTACATTTGGGCGGAACGGATGGTAAATTGCACGGACTCTGAGTCCGCGCCCTCCGTTCCGCCCACTACACGCCCCCTTTCCGCCCCCCTGGCGTACTTGGCGGAAAGTGCCGAATATTTTATTCGCAGATCGTCCATTTGCGTATAAAAAAATACGCAAATCGACACTTTCCGCCGAAAATCATCCGTTCGCCGGATGATACATGTGGCCCTTAGGGTACAAACCCGTATAAGCAGCAGATACGCAGCAAATACGCAGATTTGATGGGGCAGATTTGATATTGTGTTCAGTTATTTAGATCTAATCTGCTGCGTATCGCAGCAGTAAATACGCTGCATATACAGTGTGTGGATTTATACCCTTAAAGGGACAGTGTCACATTTTTGAAAATTTTTTAATAAAAAGTAACAAGAAAAAATAGGTGTGTTGTATTTTTTTTTTTTTTTTTTAACATAGGTCTTGAGTGTCTTTTATTCAAACTAATGTATGCACAGGGGGCTGCCATTTTAATAGTGTCTGTGTGTGACGTCATTTCACGACATACACACAGACACTATACGGCACCTCTATAACATTGAAGTGAACCGACGGAGTCCGTCTGGTTCACTCAAACTGGAGGCTCCGTCACTGTGTACTGCGCATGTGCATAGACATGCGCAGTACACAGCTTACCTGGGGAGGGGTGGCCATTTTTTTGAAGTCCCTGCAGGAGGAAGGAGAACAGGGGAGGAGAGAGACCGCACAGTGAGTGGGCAGGAGAATTCTGTGCAGCTCTCCCCCCCCCCCCCCCCCCCAGCGTCGGACTAGGCGTCCGCCCCCACTAACCTTGCAGCAGACCGCAGACCAGCCAGGACGGTCCCCCCCAGTATAGTTACAGGGCCGGAGTGAGCTTCGGGCACGGAAAGGCTGTAATACACCGTCCCGGAAGCTCACAGCTGCAGCCCCTCGGTGCCTGGATTCTCTCCTGCTCGGCGGCCATGTGACATTGCGCTGCAGAGCAGGAGAGAATCCAGGCACCGAGGGGCTGCAGCTGTGAGCTTCCGGGACGGTGTATTACAGCCTTTCCGTGCCCGAAGCTCACTCCGGCCCTGTAACTATACTGGGGGGGACCGTCCTGGCTGGTCTGCGGTCTGCTGCAAGGTTAGTGGGGGCGGACGCCCAGCTCACTCCGGCCCCGTAACGGGGGACCAGCCTGCCTCTACCGCGCTTCTCCCTGTGCCCCACATCAGCTTCCCCCCCCCATCACCCCAGCATCTCTCCCCCCTGTCACCCCAGCCTCTCTCCCCCCTGTCACCCCAGCATCTCCCCCCTGTCACCCCAGCCTCTCTCCCCCTGTCACCCCAGCATCTCTCCCCGGTCACCCTAGCATCTCTCCCCCCTGTCACCCCAGCATCTCTCCCCCCTGTCACCCTAGCATCTCTCCCCCCTGTCACCCCAGCATCTCTCCCCCCTGTCACCCCAGCCTCTCTCCCCCTGTCACCCCAGCATCTCTCCCCGGTCACCCCAGCATCTCTCCCCCCTGTCACCCCAGCATCTCTCCCCCCTGTCACCCCAGCATCTCTCCCCCCTGTCACCCCAGCCTCTCTCCCCCCTGTCACCCCAGCATCTCTCTCCCCTGTCACCCCAGCATCTCTCCCCCCTGTCACCCCAGCATCTCTCCCCCTGTCACCCCAGCATCTCTCCCCCCTGTCACCCCAGCATCTCTCTCCCCTGTCACCCCAGCATCTCTCCCCCCTGTCACCCCAGCCTCTCCCTACTGTCACCCCAGCATCTCTCTCCCCTGTCACCCCAGCATCTCTCCCCCCTGTCACCCCAGCATCTCTCACCCCCGTCACCCCAGCCTCTCCCCACTGTCATCCCAGCCTCTCCCCCCGTCACCCCAGCATCTCTCCCACTGTCACCCCAGCATCTCTCCCACTGTCACCCCAGCATCTCTCCCCACTGTCACCCCAGCATCTCTCCCCACTGTCACCCCAGCATCTCTCCCCACTGTCACCCCAGCATCTCTCCCCACTGTCACCCCAGCATCTCTCCCCACTGTCACCCCAGCATCTCTCCCCACTGTCACCCCAGCATCTCTCCCCACTGTCACCCCAGCCTCTCTCCCCCCTGCCACATCAGCTTCTCCCTGTCACCCCAGCGTGCCTACCCCCCCCCGTCACCCCAGCTTCTTCGCTGCCCTACCTGTGTAATGTCTGACATCAGAGAGCAATAGCCTGTACTCTCCTCTGTGTGTGTGTGTGTGTGTGTGTGTGTGTGTGTATATATATATATATATACTGTATATATATGATAGTACAGGATATTGCTCGCTGGTATCCGCAGTGTCACACATTACACAGGTAGAAAGGTAGAAAACTGCAGCACTCCGGATAAATTCAAAAGAATGTGGTTTTTATTTTCACCCAAAAACTTGCGACGTTCCGCTGAGAGCTTTATTAAGCAGTGTGTCAGCGAGAGAGAAACGTCGCAAGTTTTTGGGTGAAAATAAAAACCACATTCTTTTGAATTTATCCGGAGTGCTGCGGTTTTTCTACCTTTCGATAAGTTTGGCACGACTGGTCCCTTGTGCTTACCGCTCGACACCAACCTGTATTACATTTGTGGAGTGCTGCAGGACTTTGCCCACTTATATATATGTATATATGTGTATATATATATATATATATAATATATATATATATATACACACACCTCCTCTACCTGTGTAACGTGTGACACTGCTGATACCAGAGAACAATAGCCTGTACTCTCCTGTGTGTGTGTGTGTATATATATATATATATATATATATATATATATATATATATATATATATATATATATATATATTCAGTGGTACCTTGGTTTAAGAATAACTTGGATTAAGAGTGTTTTGGTTTAAGAGCTCAGTTTTTCAAAATTGTGACTTGGTGTAAGAGCATTGCTTTGGTGTAAGAGCTCCCTGTACTGGGTGGGAGCGCGAGTGGAGGAGGGGCATGGTCTGCATAGCTGGGTCTACAGCCCTGTACTCTGACCCAGGAAGTCTCCCTCACCTTCCAAATCATAGCAGATCCACTTCAGGCTGGGGCTTACATCAGGGGACAGGACTGTGGAGGTAATCTCTCCATAGCTGTAACCCCTCCCTCCCCGGACAGAGAGCGCTGCATGTATGTGTCCCCATCTGTCCTGCTCATTCCTTCATGCTCCCTGCAGTCTCTGTCCGTCCTTGTGTTTCCCATCCTCTCCATTACTGTACAGTAACGTATAATATCACAGATTCTGCTGTTTCTGAATGTTTGTTTAATCTGTTTTACATGTTATTCAGAATAATAAATATTTATTTTTGGGGTGTGGAACCAATTGTCTGCATTTCTATGATTTCTTATGGGAAAATTTGCTTTGGTTTAAGAGTGGATTGGGATTACAAGCGCCGTCCCGGAACAAATTATGCTCCTAATCCAAGGCACCACTGTATGTATATATATATATATATATATATATATATATATATATATATATATATATATATATATACACACACACACACCACCTCTACCTGTGTAATGTGTGACACTACTGACGCCAGAGAGCATTAGCCTGTACATACATACGTATATATAAATATATATATATATATACATATACACACACCTCCTCTACCTATGTGCATGCGGATGATGGGTAGTGAGAAGTGAGTGAGGTGAGTGTGGGCGAGCTGTGTGCAGGTTTAGGTGTATTAGGAGGTTCTGCAGCAGCTGAGGTGCATTATGAAAGGCTAGGGACATGCTTCTTCTATGTGTACTGCTGTGCAGACAACAACAAAATGGCGCTGCCCAGCAGTACACATAGTATCACCTTTCCCCTCTTTGTTCTCCTGTGAAAAGAGGAGGGAGGTGATGATGTCACAGCAGTTGAACAGGGACTGCCTCTTCTTTTCAGCATCCAGCTTTCAGGCTGCTTTTACCAGCAGTTTCCTGGTGGAGCTCCCCCTGGTGGCCATCACTGGGAAATAGGAAAAATTAGATTGTTAATTTTTCATATTTCCTTACATGTAAAAAAAAAGAAAAACATCTAAATTAACAAAAAAACAAATTCAGTTTTAACACTTTCAAATTTTTTTTTTACTTTGCGACACATTCCCTTTAATTGCAAAACTCTGCCCAAACTGGAGCCAAGAGTCCTGCTGTTTCTGGAAGGCAGGGGCCATGTTTTGCTAATCCTGGATAACCCCTTTAAATAAGCACTTTCACAAAGGTGACGCACAGCATGCTGACAATATGTTACTTTTTGCTTCTAATTTTTAATATCTATGTTTAAAATGCACTTTGATGGCAGCAGACTACCTGTATAAAATCATGGCTAGGTTGTTTGTCTTCATTTCCTTACATAAAACACTGTATGACTAAACAGCTTTTTGGATATTGATCTACTTTATTTACTCAAGTTATTCAAGCAATATATTTTGCTAGGGCGTTGTATGAGGAGATTTATCACTTACAGGGATTGACATTGAAAGCACAGGGCCCTGTGCAAGAAATGTTTACGGTATATTACCCCCTCCCTCTCAACAAAGCCACAAAAAGGCATGTTACTAGCTAGCTAGCTAGCTATCCCGTCTACACTCTATGTATGCAAAACTGTGCAAAACTTTTAGGCAGGTATGGAAAAATGCTGCAAAGAAAGATGCTTTCTGTTAGGATGCATTTGATTGGCTTTAAAGTATTATTGGACAACAACCCCAAACTTACATCCATTGTCATTTAAGGGGTATTCCAATCTCAATTAATATAGATACACTTGTAGGGCTTTGTCATTAAGGATGGGTTTACACGTTCCGGAATCACAGCAGCTCTCATGGCAGCGGCACTGTCAGTTTGAATAGACTACATAATTACAGTGGAATTTTCATTCCACTATGAGTATGTAAAGCGCCATCACTCTTAACCCGACGCGGCCCGCTGTGGGTAAGAGGGATGGCACTTTACATACTTGCAGCGGAATGAAAATTCAAACTGACAGTGCCCGGAATCACAGTGGATCTCGCTGCAAAACTCGAACTCCGGTACGTGTGAATCTACCCTAAAAATAAGTTTGGACAAAGATTATTGATCACAGCAGGTATATATATATACATACAGTCAGTGCAGTCTTTCCCATTGGGCAGGGTAGGCAGCTGCCCGGGGGCGTATGACTCATGGGGGGCCCCAATGGCAGTCGCCTACCCTGCAGAAAGGAAAGGAAGCTGATGAGCCACGCTGTGCCCCCCTCTCCCCAGTACATTACAGGGCCGCACTGACGCTGCGCACTGCCCCACTCTCCTCTCCTCACATAAATAAGCTGCAGGGCCGGCCTGTGATGTGGGCGGCTGAAGCTCTCCCCTCCATTAAGCCCCGCCCCCTGTGGACTGGTCCCATGTTCCTCCTGGCCCGGCACTTCCTGCCCCCAGCAGGCCTTGGGATGGTTATGTGTGGGGCCTCACAGCAGCTGCAGGAGATCAGCAGTGTGGAGAGCAGGAGGCTACAGGCTGCTAACCTCCAGCTACACAGCGGTCTCCAGCTACAGGGCTTCCTGACCATCCCCCTCCTGTCCTGGTGCTCCACTGCAGGAAATGTCAGGTACCTGGGGCTGTAGATAGCAGGGAGGTCGGGACAGAGAAGAGGGGGGAGTCTGCACATCTGGGCTGAGAGAAGAAAACACACACACACCCACACCCCTACCCCTGTTCCCCCTATAGCTGCCCCCTCTCCCCCAGGCTGCTTTGCCCCTGTTCACCTGTAGCTGATCTGTACCTCCCACGCTGCAATGTGCACCCCCCCAGACTGCTGTGTTCTCCCCTTCAGGCTGCTGTGCCCCCACACACTAGAGGCTGCTGTACCCCCCCCCCCCCCCCCCCCCCCCCCCCCCCCCCCCCCCCCAGACTGCATGTATGGCCAGGTTTGCATATATATATAAAGTCTTTACGCATGTTAGGCTTGGTTCCCATTTGTGTTTTTTTTTTCTGCTCCTGAGCATTGAAGGAGAAGAATGAAAAAACCCCACAGATGCTGCGAAATTGCTCCAGATAGAAGGATACACACTCATACAGAACAATATGCATACAGAACATATGCATACAGATCGATGCACACCCATACAGAACCATACAGTACAATATTCACCCATACAGAACCATACAGTACAATATACACCCATACAGAACCATACAGTACAATATACACCCATACAGAACCATACAGTACCATATTCACCCATACAGAACCATACAGTACAATATACACCCATACAGAACCATACAGTACAATATACACCATACAGAACAATATACACCCATACAGAACCATACAGTACAATATACACCCATACAGAACCATACAATACAATATACACTCATACAGAACCATACAGTACAATATACACCCATACAGAACCATACAGTACAATATACACTCATACAGAACCATACAGAACAATATACACCCATACAGAACCATACAGTACAATATACACTCATACAGAACTATACAGTACAATATACACCCATACAGAACCATACAGTACAATATACACTCATACAGAACCATACAGTACAATATACACCCATACAGAACCATACAGTACAATATACACTCATACAGAACCATACAGTACAATATACACCCATACAGAACCATACAATACAATATACACCCATACAGTACAATATACACCCCATACAGAACAATATACACCCATACAGAACAATATACACCCATACAGAACCATACAGTACAATATACACCCACATGGGGCTGCACAGCACAAGGTTAGGGGGGGGAGGGGGATGCGGGGACTTGATCTTGGGTCGGGGGGGCCCAGTTCACAGCTGTGCCCAGGGGCCCATAGTTTTGTTAAGACGGCCCTGCATACAGTGTAGGATTACAACTCCTAATGTGATCTCTGCCCCCTCACCACTGGCTAACAGGCAAAATAGCAGCTGTCTTATAAGCCGAGGAGAAACAACAGGTGTTGTCTCCCTTCTAGCTCTTCATATGTTGTGTACATGTGATTCCCCCCTAGCAAATCCCGAAGCAGAATAGGAGAAGAGACTGAAAAACATAAATATTTTACCTGCTTCAGGCCCTAGGCACTGAAGCACTAGCACCCACTGGCAAATACAACCCTGAAATGCTCCAAGGGCTCCAAGGAGGAAGGTATTACCTTTCTTCTCAGCACCAATCCTGTGCTTTTAGCAGTTTACTTGGTCTGGAGCACTGTGCAATAGAGAGCTATACGCAGGTTAGATTCGTCTAACCTGCTGATAGTTCCTCTTTAAGATGATTAGTTAAATAGGATGTGGCTACAGTCTTGCAGCAGATTGAAAATCCGCTGCTAAAATGCCAAATTGAAGGGCAAAACTGTTTGGCATAGTTGCAGCGGACTTTATACAGTATACCAGCAGACTAATACTGGACCAGCTGTCTATAAGGTCTGATTCACATTGCATCAACAATTTGATAGAAAAACAATTCAACATAGTCCTATGAAATAATATTAATAATTTATAATATCAATCATGTGGGCATGCAGGGGTTACCTATCAGGGTGCCTGTTGTTACCAGGCTGACTTCAGCACAGTGTGAGCAGTATATAAAGCTGCTATAACCTACTATGAATTCTGTGTACTGCAATCTGTATAAGGCTCCGTTCACACGTACTGCATTTGCAGTAGATTTCATGCTGCGAGTCTTGATACAATTATGGCCTATAATTCTGAATTCTGCAGAATGTAGTCACTGCCTAGTTCACTAATCAGATAATACATTACCTGCCTGCGCTCCTGTCTGCTTCTCCGGCTTCTGTGTTCCTCACTCAGCCAATCAGTTCACTGTCCCACCACAGCGCACTGACTAGTAGAGTGGGGCGCCAGGGAGCCGGAGAAGCAGACAGGAGCGCAGGCAGATAATGTGTTATCTTGTTTTAAGGTGGGTTTACACATAGTTCCTCAGCAAAATCTGCTGCGATTCCCGGCACTTTAATTTAGCATAGGTTTACATACTAGCAGTGGAATTTTCAACCTGCTGCGAGTATGTAAACTGCCGACCCCCATAACCCGGTGCAGCCGGTGCATACTTTACTGGTCCACGCTTCGGCCTCCTCCTGTGGCTCCCGGCATCCCGCTCAGTAAATCGGCGGCTGCGTCAGGACAGCTCACTGATTGGCTGAGCGGGACGTCAGGATGCCGGGAGCCACAGGAGGAGGCCGAAGCGTGGACCAGTAAAGTATTCACCGGCTGCCACGGGCTACGGGGATGGTGCTTTACATAATCGCAGCAGGATGAAAATTCCACTGCTAGTATTCAAGATGACAGTACCAGGAACCCAGCGGATTTTGCTGCGAACTTGCAGCGTGATTCACTACATGTAAAGCTAACCTAAGGGTACAAACCCACACACCGTATACGCAGCAAATACGCAACAAATACGCAGCAAATACGCAGCAGTTTGATGGTGAAGATTTAATGCTGAGTTCAGTTATTTAGATCTAATCTGCTGCGTTTTTGTTGCGTATTTGTTGCGTTTTTGCTGCGTATTCGCTGCGTATCGCAGCAGTAAATACGCTGTGTATACGGTGTGTGGGTTTATACCCTAAAAGTCTGGCAGATGATTAGTTAAATAGGATGTGGCTACAGTCTAACAGCAGATTGAAATGCTGCTAGAATGCCAAGCTGTGGGGCATAACTGTTAGGCATACTGCTTCGGATTTCGCTGCGAGACTCTAATCTTTATACAGTATACCAGCAGACTAATACTGGGCCAGCTGTCTATAAGGTCTGATTCACATTGCATCAACAACATAGTCCTATGAAATAATATGAATCATTTATAATATCAATCATGTGGGCATGCAGGGGTTACCTATCAGGGTGCCTGTTGTTACCAGGCTGACTTCAGCACAGTGTGGGCACCTGGGACTTGTAAAGAAGCAGAAAAAAACTCCTGCTGTCATTACCTGCCAGAAACACCTCTAACTGCGTCCAGAGGCGTACCTGTACAGATCAGGAGACTTCGCTCTCTCGTCTTGTGGCTGTGACCACATCCTCAGGATAGGGGGTAACAGGCTGATTGGAGGGGGTCTGAGAGAATTGTCCTCTGAAGGAATGGAGCGCAGTGTGGGACCACGGCCAGCACCTCTATGTGGCTTCATTCTCTATGTGGCCAAGTGCTGATGTCCTGCACCTGCTCCTTTATCTTACTGAGGCAAAGCTGGCCCTCTCATCACTAGTTGCCCCTATGAAGCTACATGAAATAGGACACTGCATCCTGGCATCCCTCCTAGGTCACCCCTGAACCCCATCACCCCAGTTCTCACACATTTTGTTATGGAATAAAAATCCAAGTGAAAATCCTTCCCATTACCAGACCCTAAAAATGTCATTTGTAAATTGTCTCAATACATTAGTCAACTTTTTCAGGTAGAGCTTCCCAATAAGGGGGGATGCCATACACCAGCACAGTGCTATGACAATGTAGCTGAACCCCCTCTATCCCTCCATCCTGTCTCCCTACCAGTCAGCAGGCTGCAATGTGCGGGGTATCCGTCTGTGCTGCACACTTGGCTGCTTCTTACATAGATTATAGTTCCATCCTCCTAGGGTTCACCAGCCCCAGTAATAAGTGCATTGCCTGTATACCATCCCTCATCCTGCTGACTCATTCTCCGTGTATTCTATGTCACGTCCTTACCTTGAGGCACAGCATCCAGCTCCCCTCATACTGCCCCATGCAGTGATGACATCCAGTCATGTGCTCTGCTTTATACTCGGCTTTAGTTTCATTTCTCCCCTAGAGAAGCACAGACCGCGCCTCACCTCAAGTTTCGTTTTCCTCAGCCTCACTGGTGATAGCCGAATGTAACGAGTATGGAGGGGAGTCCTCCCAGAGGTTTAGTTTCTGTAGCAGCACCTCTTACAGGACATAGTGCAGCTCTCCCAGCTGTAGCGGCATCACTTACAGGACACAGTGCAGCTCTCCCAGCTGTAGCGGCATCACTTACAGGACATAGTGAGGGCAGCTCTCCCAGCGGTAGCGCCATCACTTACAGGACATAGTGCAGCTCTCCCAGGTGTAGCGGCACAACTTACAGGACATAGTGCAGCTCTCCCAGCTGAAGAGGCATCACTTACAGGACATAGTGCAGCTCTCCCAGCGGTAGCGCCATCACTTACAGGACATAGTGCAGCTCTCCCAGGTGTAGCGGCATCACTTACAGGACATAGTGCAGCTCTCCCAGCTGTAGCGGCATCACTTACAGGACATAGTGCAGCTCTCCCAGCTGTAGCGGCATCACTTACAGGACATAGTGCAGCTCTCCCAGCTGTAGCGGCATCACTTACAGGACATAGTGCAGCTCTCCCAGCTGTAGCGGCATCACTTACAGGACATAGTGCAGCTCTCCCAGCTGTAGCGGCATCACTTACAGGACATAGTGCAGCTCTCCCAGCTGTAGCGGCATCACTTACAGGACATAGTGCAGCTCTCACAGCTGTAGCGGCACAACTTACAGGACATAGTGCAGCTCTCCCAGCTGAAGAGGCATCACTTACAGGACATAGTGCAGCTCTCCCAGCGGTAGCGCCATCACTTACAGGACATAGTGCAGCTCTCCCAGGTGTAGCGGCACAACTTACAGGACATAGTGCAGCTCTCCCAGCTGTAGCGGCATCTCTTACAGGACATAGTGCAGCTCTCCCAGCTGTAGCGGCATCACTTACAGGACATAGTGCAGCTCTCCCAGCTGTAGCGGCATCACTTACAGGACATAGTGCAGCTCTCCCAGCTGTAGCGGCATCACTTACAGGACATAGTGCAGCTCTCCCAGCTGTAGCGGCATCACTTACAGGACATAGTGCAGCTCTCCCAGCTGTAGCGGCATCACTTACAGGACATAGTGCAGCTCTCCCAGCTGTAGCGGCATCACTTACAGGACATAGTGCAGCTCTCCCAGCTGTAGCGGCATCACTTACAGGACATAGTGCAGCTCTCCCAGCTGTAGCGGCATCACTTACAGGACATAGTGCAGCTCTCCCAGCTGTAGCGGCATCACTTACAGGACATAGTGCAGCTCTCCCAGCTGTAGCGGCATCACTTACAGGACATAGTGCAGCTCTCCCAGCTGTAGCGGCATCACTTACAGGACATAGTGCAGCTCTCCCAGCTGTAGCGGCATCACTTACAGGACATGGTGCAGCTCTCCCAGCTGTAGCGGCATCACTTACAGGACATAGTGCAGCTCTCCCAGCTGTAGCGGCATCTCTTACAGGACATAGTGCAGCTCTCACAGCTGTAGCGGCATCACTTACAGGACATAGTGCAGCTCTCCCAGCTGTAGCGGCATCTCATACAGGACATAGTGCAGCTCTCCCAGCTGTAGCGGCATCACTTACAGGACATAGTGCAGCTCTCACAGCTGTAGCGGCATCACTTACAGGACATAGTGCAGCTCTCCCAGCTGTAGCGGCATCTCTTACAGGACATAGTGCAGCTCTCCCAGCTGTAGCGGCATCACTTACAGGACATAGTGCAGCTCTCCCAGCTGTAGCGGCATCTCTTACAGGACATAGTGCAGCTCTCCCAGCTGTAGCGGCATCTCTTACAGGACATAGTGCAGCTCTCCCAGCTGTAGCGGCATCTCATACAGGACATAGTGCAGCTCTCCCAGCTGTAGCGGCATCACTTACAGGACATAGTGCAGCTCTCCCAGCTGTAGCGGCATCACTTACAGGACATAGTGCAGCTCTCACAGCTGTAGCGGCATCACTTACAGGACATAGTGCAGCTCTCACAGCTGTAGCGGCATCACTTACAGGACATAGTGCAGCTCTCCCAGCTGTAGCGGCATCACTTACAGGACATAGTGCAGCTCTCCCAGCTGTAGCGGCATCACTTACAGGACATAGTGCAGCTCTCCAGCTGTAGCGGCATCACTTACAGGACATAGTGCAGCTCTCCCAGCTGTAGCGGCATCACTTACAGGACATAGTGCAGCTCTCCCAGCTGTAGCGGCATCACTTACAGGACATAGTGCAGCTCTCCCAGCTGTAGCGGCATCTCATACAGGACATAGTGCAGCTCTCCCAGCTGTAGCGGCAGCACTTACAGGACATAGTGCAGCTCTCACAGCTGTAGCGGCATCACTTACAGGACATAGTGCAGCTCTCCCAGCTGTAGCGGCATCTCTTACAGGACATAGTGCAGCTCTCCCAGCTGTAGCGGCATCACTTACAGGACATAGTGCAGCTCTCCCAGCTGTAGCGGCATCTCTTACAGGACATAGTGCAGCTCTCCAGCTGTAGCGGCATCTCATACAGGGACATAGTGCAGCTCTCCCAGCTGTAGCGGCATCACTTACAGGACATAGTGCAGCCCTCACAGCTGTAGCGGCATCACTTACAGGACATAGTGCAGCTCTCCCAGCTGTAGCGGCATCACTTACAGGACATAGTGCAGCTCTCCCAGCTGTAGCGGCATCACTTACAGGACATAGTGCAGCTCTCCCAGCTGTAGCGGCATCTCATACAGGACATAGTGCAGCTCTCCCAGCTGTAGCGGCATCACTTACAGGACATAGTGCAGCTCTCACAGCTGTAGCGGCATCACTTACAGGACATAGTGCAGCTCTCCCAGCTGTAGCGGCATCTCTTACAGGACATAGTGCAGCTCTCCCAGCTGTAGCGGCATCACTTACAGGACATAGTGCAGCTCTCCCAGCTGTAGCGGCATCTCTTACAGGACATAGTGCAGCTCTCCCAGCTGTAGCGGCATCTCATACAGGACATAGTGCAGCTCTCCCAGCTGTAGCGGCATCACTTACAGGACATAGTGCAGCCCTCACAGCTGTAGCGGCATCACTTACAGGACATAGTGCAGCTCTCCCAGCTGTAGCGGCATCACTTACAGGACATAGTGCAGCTCTCCCAGCTGTAGCGGCATCACTTACAGGCAGGGCCGGTTTTAGACAAAATGTGGCCCTGGGCAAAGTTGAAGGTGGGGCCCCAAATGCTAAAACATTGTAGCAGCAATTTAAGGTCCCCATACTCTTTACTTTTTTGTCAGCGGTTGGCGCGCTGCTCGAGGTGGGATGATCATCTTTGACCTTAAATAAGACCCCTCTGTGCCCCATATAGTAGATAGGTCCCTCTGTGTCTCCATAGTACATATAGTGGGTATCCCTCTGTAGGTAATTCTTCTGGTAGTTACCTCCACCACCCAGTATGTAGTATCCACCAATATAGCAGGCATCTCACTGTAGGTTATACACCTGTTAGCTAGCCCCCTGATAGTTGCCCCCTCAGCAGATAGCAGCTCCACTGGTAGTTACCCCCCCCCCCCCCCCCCCAGTACATAGCATCTCCACTGATAGTTACCCCCCCAGCACATAGCATCTCCTAGGGCTGGGGCGATGTGGGCAGAAAATAAAATCTCGTTTCTTCTTTTCTCGATTTTTTTATTTATTTTTTGATGGGTGTAGTATAGGCATAGTGGATAAGGGGTGTAGTAATTGTAGAAGCACCTACATAGTGGATGAGGGGGTGTAGTAATAGTAGAAGCACCTACATAGTGGATGAGGGGTGTAGTAGTAGATAAGGGGAGTAGCAGTTTTCGGAGTAGTAGTAGTATCAGGAGTGGAGGTAATAATAGCAATGGTAGTGAGACCAGTATTAGGGGTAGTAGTAGAGCAGTATTAGGGGTAGTAGTAGAGCAGTATTGGGGGTAGTAGTAGTAGAGCAGTATTAGGAGTAGTATTGGGGTAGTAGTAGGGCAGTATTTGGGGTAGTAGTAGAGCAGTATTGGGGGGAGTAGTATTGGGGGTAATAGTAGGGCACTATTGGGGGTAGTAGTAGGGCAGTATTAGGAGTAGTATTGGGGGTAATAGTAGGGCACTATTGGGGGTAGTAGTAGGGCAGTATTAGGAGTAGTATTGGGGTAATAGTAGGGCACTATTGGGGGTAGTAGTAGGGCAGTATGGGGGTAGTAGTAGGGCACTATTGGGGGTAGTAGTAGGGCAGTATTAGGAGTAGTATTGGGGGTAGTAGTAGGGCAGTATTGGGGGTAGTAGTAGAGCAGTATTGGGGGTAGTAATAGAACAGTATTAGGAATAGTATTGGGGGTATTAGTAAAGCAGGGGAGAGATATGGGGGTACTGTATCATACAGAATCCCCTCCCCATATACTGCTCACTAGGCCCTGAATGGGGGAGGGGATCCTGTGTGATTCAGCACCCACCTCCATCATGTACTGCTCAGGGCCTGGTGCCCATAGATACAGAGGGAGGAGGGCCCTAACCAGTATATGGTGGAAGGGGGGACTGCATCATACAAGATCCCCTTCCTGTATACTGTTCGCTAGGTATATGGGGAGGGGATTACTGTTTTATAAAGACCCCCAAAGCTCCGCCCACCCACTGCAGTAAGCCCCGCCCCTTGACCACAAGCCCCACCCCCAGCCTCCGCGACCCTCTGCCCCCAAAACACCCCCCCCCCCCCAGCCTCCTTTTCTTTACCTGGGCTTGCCGTTCGTCCTCTTCTCTAGGGCACAGGCAGCCGTTCTTCTCTTCTCTGCGGTCCTCACAGCTCAGCTCCTTCGTTCATTAGTGGAGCAGGGGAGCTGCTTGTGCTGCTCTGCTTCCTGCTCCACTAATGAAGGAAGGAGCTAGGGGGCCCCAGGGGGATGGGGGCCCTGGGCAAGTGCCCACTTTGCCCCCCCCTAACGCCGGCCCTGCTTACAGGACATAGTGCAGCTCTCCCAGGTGTAGCGGCACAACTTACAGGACATAGTGCAGCTCTCCCAGCTGTAGCAGCATCACTTACAGGACATAGTGCAGCTCTCCCAGTTGTAGCGGCATCACTTACAGGACATAGTGCAGCTCTCCCAGCTGTAGCGACATCACTTACAGGACATAGTGCAGCTCTCACAGCTGTAGCGGCATCACTTACAGGACATAGTGCAGCTCTCCCAGCTGTAGCGGCATCACTTACAGGACATAGTGCAGCTCTCCCAGCTGTAGCGGCATCACTTACAGGACATAGTGCAGCCCTCACAGCTGTAGCGGCATCACTTACAGGACATAGTGCAGCTCTCCCAGCTGTAGCAGCATCACTTACAGGACATAGTGCAGCTCTCCCAGCTGTAGCAGCATCTCTTACATGACATGGTGCAGCTCTCCCAGCTGTAGCGGCATCACTTACAGGACATAGTGCAGCCCTCACAGCTGTAGCGGCATCACTTACAGGACATAGTGCAGCCCTCACAGCTGTAGCGGCATCACTTACAGGACATAGTGCAGCCCTCACAGCTGTAGCGGCATCACTTACAGGACATAGTGCAGCTCTCACAGCTGTAGCGCCATCTCATACAGGACATAGTGCAGCTCTCCCAGCTGTAGCAGCATCACTTACAGGACATAGTGCAGCTCTCCCAGCTGTAGTGGCATCTCTTACATGACATAGTGCAGCTCTCCCAGCTGTAGCGGCATCACTTACAGGACATAGTGCAGCCCTCACAGCTGTAGCGGCATCACTTACAGGACATAGTGCAGCTCTCCCAGCTGTAGCGGCATCACTTACAGGACATAGTGCAGCTCTCCCAGCTGTAGCGGCATCACTTACAGGACATAGTGCAGCTCTCCCAGCTGTAGCGGCATCACTTACAGGACATAGTGCAGCTCTCCCAGCTGTAGCGGCATCACTTACAGGACATAGTGCAGCTCTCCCAGCTGTAGCGGCATCACTTACAGGACATAGTGCAGCTCTCCCAGCTGTAGCGGCATCACTTACAGGACATAGTGAGGGCAGCTCTCCCAGCGGTAGCGCCATCACTTACAGGACATAGTGCAGCTCTCACAGCTGTAGCGACATCACTTACAGGACATAGTGCAGCTCTCACAGCTGTAGCGGCATCACTTACAGGACATAGTGCAGCTCTCCCAGCTGTAGCGGCATCACTTACAGGACATAGTGCAGCTCTCCCAGCTGTAGCGGCATCACATACAGGACATAGTGCAGCTCTCCCAGCTGTAGCGGCATCACTTACAGGACATAGTGCAGCTCTCCCAGCTGTAGCGGCATCACTTACAGGACATAGTGCAGCTCTCCCAGCTGTTGCGGCATCACTTACAGGACATAGTGCAGCTCTCTCAGCTGTAGCGGCATCACTTATAGGACATAGTGCAGCTCTCACAGCTGTAGCGGCATCACTTACAGGACATAGTGCAGCTCTCACAGCTGTAGCGGCATCACTTACAGGACATAGTGCAGCTCTCTCAGCTGTAGCGGCATCACTTATAGGACATAGTGCAGCTCTCACAGCTGTAGCGGCATCACTTACAGGACATAGTGCAGCTCTCACAGCTGTAGCGGCATCACTTACAGGACATAGTGCAGCTCTCCCAGCTGTAGCGGCATCACTCACAGGACATAGTGCAGCTCTCTCAGCTGTAGCGGCATCACTTATAGGACATAGTGCAGCTCTCCCAGCTGTAGCGGCATCACTTACAGGACATAGTGCAGCTCTCCCAGCTGTAGCGGCATCACTTACAGGACATAGTGCAGCTCTCCCAGCTGTAGCGGCATCACTTACAGGACATAGTGCAGCTCTCACAGCTGTAGCGGCATCACTTACAGGACATAGTGCAGCCCTCACAGCTGTAGCGGCATCACTTACAGGACATAGTGCAGCCCTCACAGCTGTAGCAGCATCACTTACAGGACATAGTGAGGGCAGCTCTCCCAGCTGTAGCAGCATCACTTACAGGACATAGTGCAGCTCTCCCAGCTGTAGCGGCATCCGTTACAGGACATAGTGAGGGCAGCTCTCCCAGCTGTAGCGGCATCACTTACAGGACATAGTGCAGCCCTCACAGCTGTAGCGGCATCACTTACAGGACATAGTGCAGCTCTCACAGCTGTAGCGGCATCACTTACAGGACATAGTGCAGCTCTCCCAGCTGTAGCGGCATCACTTACAGGACATAGTGCAGCTCTCACAGCTGTAGCGGCATCACTTAAAGGACATAGTGCAGCTCTCCCAGCTGTAGCGGCATCACTTACAGGACATAGTGCAGCTCTCCCAGCTGTAGCGGCATCACTTACAGGACATAGTGCAGCTCTCCCAGCTGTAGCGGTATCACTTACAGGACATAGTGCAGCTCTCCCAGCTGTAGCGGCATCACTTACAGGACATAGTGCAGCTTTCTCAGTTGTAGCGGCATCACTTATAGGACATGGTGCAGCTCTCCCAGCTGTAGCGGCATCACTTACAGGACATAGTGCAGCTCTCCCAGCTGTAGCGGCATCACCTACAGGACATGTTGCAGCTCTCCCAGCATTATACTCGGCTTTAGTTTCATTTCTCCCCTAGAGAAGCACAGACCGCGCCTCACCTCAAGTTTCGTTTTCCTCAGTCTCACTGGTGATAGCCTAATGTAACGAGTATGGAGGGGAGTCCTCCCAGAGGTTTAGTTTCTGTAGCAGCACCTCTTACAGGACATAGTGCAGCTCTCCCAGCTGAAGAGGCATCACTTACAGGACATAGTGCAGCTCTCCCAGCTGTAGCGGCATCACTTACAGGACATAGTGCAACTCTTCCAGCTGTAGTGGCATCACTTACAGGACATAGTGCAGCTCTCCCAGCTGTAGCGGCATCACATACAGGACATAGTGCAGCTCTCACAGCTGTAGCGGCATCACTTACAGGACATCGTGCAGCTCTCCCAGCTGTAGCAGCATCACTTACAGGACATAGTGCAGCTCTCACAGCTGTAGCGGCATCACTTACAGGACATAGTGCAGCTCTCCCAGCTGTAGCAGCATCTCTTACAGGACATAGTGCAGCTCTCACAGCTGTAGCGGCATCACTTACAGGACATAGTGCAGCTCTCCCAGCTGTAGCAGCATCTCTTACAGGACATAGTGCAGCTCTCCCAGCTGTAGCAGCATCACTTACAGGACATAGTGCAGCTCTCACAGCTGTAGCGGCATCACTTACAGGACATAGTGAGGGCAGCTCTCCCAGCGGTAGCGCCATCACTTACAGGACATAGTGCAGCTCTCACAGCTGTAGCGGCATCACTTACAGGACATAGTGCAGCTCTCCCAGCTGTAGCGGCATCACTTACAGGACATAGTGCAGCTCTCCCAGCTGTAGCGGCATCACTTACAGGACATGGTGCAGCTCTCCCAGCTGTAGCGGCATCACTTACAGGACATAGTGCAGCTCTCCCAGCTGTAGCGGCATCACTTACAGGACATAGTGCAGCTCTCCCAGCTGTAGCGGCATCACTTACAGGACATAGTGCAGCTCTCCCAGCTGTAGTGGCATCACTTACAGGACATAGTGCAGCTCTCACAGCTGTAGCGGCATCTCATACAGGACATGGTGCAGGTCTCACAGCTGTAGCGGCATCACTTACAGGACATAGATCAGCCCTCACAGCTGTAGCGGCATCACTTACAGGACATAGTGCAGCTCTCCCAGCTGTAGCGGCATCACTTACAGGACATAGTGCAGCTCTCCCAGCTGTAGCGGCATCACTTACAGGACATAGTGCAGCTCTCCCAGCTGTAGCGGCATCACTTACAGGACATAGTGCAGCTCTCCCAGCTGTAGCGGCATCACTTACAGGACATAGTGCAGCTCTCCCAGCTGTAGCGGCATCACTTACAGGACATAGTGCAGCTCTCTCAGCTGTAGCGGCATCACTTACAGGACATAGTGCAGCTCTCCCAGCTGTAGCGGCATCACTTACAGGACGTAGTGCAGCTCTCACAGCTGTAGCGGCATCACTTACAGGACATGGTGCAGCTCTCACAGCTGTAGTAGCAGGCAGCCCCCATGTCATGAGGCAGCTCACAGTCTGCTGCTGGGAAATGGCTCTCGTTCACGAGGCTGAAGTTGGTTTCTTATTCGTCCAGTTTCTTATTCAGAGGATTTTTGCTATTCCTGTTTTAGCTATTATTCTTACAGAAAATTGATAATATTCTTCATCTACTGTAACTGAGCTGCCCTGAGGAGAATGGTGATAAAAATGGCCAGATGGACCCCACAGTTGGCATAAAAATGGGCATCAAAGTGAAAACACAAAATTATGATTTAAAAATAAAATTGACTTTGGGCCACTGATCTCACACTGATAATACACAGCGAGGGATTCCCCTCATAACATCCAAGAGAGTCCAGCCTGGCCCAAAGTGGTTCTGGGTATAAAAACTGGCATCAAAGTGGGCAGACAGGCATTTTTCATGATTTAAATAAGTAACAGGTATTCTCAAAGGGTTAAATGAGTTCGGGCCACTGATCTCACACTGAGAACACAGAGAGTAGCTCCAGTGCTCCCAATGGTCTTTATGTACAGTGGAGCAAACGCCAAACTCCACCACAACGGCATCGAGGATGAAGATAAGAGACTTCATCCCTTCATCCATGGCGTCTCCGCTGCAATAGGGACATATCAGCAGGTTAGATTACTGCGAGTTTGCAGCGAAATCAGCTGCGGATCCTGTACTGTGAATCTTAATGGGTCCCATACACGCAGCGAATCTGCTGCCTGCATGGGACCCGGTCCCTTTAACCCCTGCGCCGCCGCCGCCGGCCGCCCGCAGCTTACAGCCCCGACCCCTTATATGCCTGCACGCCCGATCGCCGGCGTGCAGGAATAACAAAAATCCTCTGAATAAGAAACTGCTGAATAAGAAACCAACTTCAGCCACGAATAAGAAACTGGATGAATAAGAAACCAACTTCAGCCTCGTCTCTCGGTTCCTATTCCAGTATAGGCATTCTTGAATGGCTGCCTCCACATACTCCTTTGTCACACACTTCCATAGAAAATGGCATTCTGCAATACAGATATGGATTACTGTTTCTACCATGTAAACATTATTATCTGACTTAGGGGTACAGACCTATCAAACTGTATGACACTGTCTGGTGTTTTCACAGCAACCAATCACAGCTCAGATTACATTTTATCAGAGCTTGTTAAGACATGAAACCTGAGCTGTGATTGGTTGCTGTGGGGAACAGGGCTGTGGAGTTGTAGACACGGAGTCGGGGCTAGTTTTGGATGGAAAAAAAAATGTATCAACTCCAGCTCTAAAAAAAATAATTATAATTATAATAATTATAATTGAGTTTTAATAGGAATTTTATAAATGTTACTCATCAATATATTTAATGTTCTATCAATCTAAGTACCTTTCCTCCATAAGTAATAATGCACTGTCCCTATTAGATAAGGAGGGGGGGGGGAGTTGTCAGTCACTATTGGCAGTTTGTTTCTGAGCTGGAAGAGTCCATTGTGTGGGGTGAGATCTGTGCTATTTTCTTCCTGGATGCTGGATGACTATATATGAGCAGCAGTGTAATATGACTTACACTCCATTTTATGCACGGGCAGATTCCGCCATCCGTCCAAAGGATGAACCTGTAAATTCTTTGGATGGAAGGCGGACGGGCGGACACGTGCGCGGCCACCAGAGTCTGCGAGCAGGTTTTCCGTAACGACTCCGTAGTGAGCACGTACAGTACCCTAATTTAGAAGGAGGAGGAGAACAATCCATAAGTAGTGTAGCAGTAAATTACTGCAGTCAATGTGGTGCTTTCTCTCTGGGAGAAGATTGTCTGTTTTTCTTTAGCGTTCTATGGCTGCAGCAGGCTGTGTGTGTTATGGCTGCAGCAGGCTGTGTGTGTATGCATGCTATGACTGCAGCAGGCTGTGTGTATGCTATGGCTGCAGCAGGCTGTGTGTGTATGCTATGGCTGCAGCAGGCTGTATGTGTGCTATGGCTGCAGCAGGCTGTGTGTGCTATGGCTGCAGCAGGCTGTGTGTGTATGCTATGGCTGCAGCAGGCTGTGTGTTAGAGAGAGGCAGAATTTTAAAGGGATATTTTGGGAAACAGTTAAAATCCAAGGCTGGCAGGGGGTGGCGGGATCATAAAAAAAGAAGTTCTATTTACCTGCCCCGTAGTGCAGCATCACAGCTTATGGTTCCCGGTGGGCTTCTGTGATGTCAAGGCCCCACTCAAAAATGCCCTCTCAGCCAATCAGTGAGTGAGGCGAGGTACAGCTGCAATCACTGACTGGCTGAGCAAATAGTTTCTATGGGTCAGCAATGATTCAGGAGCGCGGATGCTGACAGAAAGCTGATAAATCTGGGCCTATGGCTGACCTCTATATCACTATGGCTGACCCCTCTACATCACTATGGCTGACCCCTCTACATCACTATGGCTGACCCCTCTACATCACTATAGTTGTCCTCTATATCACTATGGCTGACCCCTCTACATATCTACGGCTGACCTCTCTACATCACTATGGCTGACCTCTCTACATCACTAAGGCTGACCTCTATATCACTATGGCTGACCCCTCTATATCACTATGGCTGACCCCCCTATATTACTATGGCTGACCCCCCTATATCACTATGGCTGACCTATATATCACTATGGCTGACCCCTCTATATCACTATGGTTGACCCCTCTATATCACTATGGCTGACCCCATTATATCACAAGCATCTGGCATTGTTAGCATTTTTACTTTGGCTGACATGAATAGGTGTTAGCATTGTTACTTTGGCTGACACAAATGGGTGAATGTCTGCTGCTATGTCCAGAAAACACCCTCTGCTACTGACTGACATCAGTGATCCCACAGGTTTCAGCCATTTAAAGGAGAAGTCCGGCGAAAAATTTTATTTAAGTATTTTATTGCCCCCCAAAAGTTCTACAAATCACCAATAAACACTTTTTACGGGAAATGCTTATAAAGTGCTTTTTTCCCTGCACTTATTACTGCATCAAGGCCTTACTTCCTGGATAAAATGGTGATGTCATGACCCGACTCCCAGAGCTGTGCAGGCTGTGGCTGCTGAAGAGGTAGATGGCAGAGGGATGCTCAGTGTCCCTCCAGTGCCCTGTGTCCCCTCAGTGTCCCCCTGCCTTCATCCTCTCCAGCAGCCACAGCCCGCAAAGCTCTGGGAGTCGGGCCGTGACATCACCATTTTATCCAGGAAGTGAAGCCTTGATGCAGTAGTAAGTGCAGGAAAAAAAAACACTTTATAAGCATTTCCCATAAGTGTATATTAGTGATTTGTATAACTTTTGGGGGGGGGGCAATACAATACTTTAATAAAAATTTTCACCGCACTTCTCCTTTAACCCTTTGAGGACCAATCCCAAAATGACCCAGTGAACCACGCAAATTTTCACTTTTGTGTTTTTGTTTTTCCCTCCTCCTCTTCTAAGAGCTCTAACACTTTCAGTTTTCCATCTACAGGGTCATGTAAGGGCTTGTTTTTTACAGGAGTAGTTGTACTTTGTAATGGCGTCTTTCATTCTACCATAACATGTATGATGGAACCCCAAAAATATTATTTATGAAGATAGAAATTGGTGAAATCGTAAAAAGAATGCAATATGGTAACTTTTGGGGGGTTCCTGTGTTTACGTAATGCACTATATGGTAAAAGCGTCGCAATACCATTATTCGACATGACACCAATTGGTGTCTGCCAGTCAGTGACTGCAACTGTGCCTCAGCCCAGTTATGGACTGACTGAGCAGAAATTTCTTAGCCGGGTTGTGATATTAGAGGAGCGGGAGCTGCAGGAGGGGTCCGCGAGTGGTGACAATGAGCTGCGCTAGCACAGGGATGTCTAAGTATAGATTTTTTATTATGTTCCCCTCCCCCCTGCCCACACAGGGGGCAGGGGTTAAGAGTATACAGTGGGTTCTATAATCTCCACAATTGTGGACTGTTTTCTATGGGCAGGTGCAAAGGGCATAAATATTTTAATCCAGCATACATGTATGGAAATATTAAAATAAAATTTTACATTCCACAACCAACCATCTATGTTATTTTTTTGCCCCACATTATCGTGTCTGGTTCTATTTTACAGCCTGTACACAGTTGTACATTCGCATACAATAAAGTGGTACCTTGGTTTAAGACTAACTTGGATTTTTGCAAGAAGAGTGTCAGACTAACACAGACACAACCAGACAGTGGGCTCTATCTGAACCACCCAGTGTCCCTGCCTAATTGCCTCAGCCGACCCTAGGCGGTCGCGGACAACCACGGAGACGTTCCCTGCGCTATATACGTGATACACAAAACAATACGGACAGACGAACACAATAAGGAATAGTAAACCAGGCCGGGTCAAACCACACGGGCAACGTAGTACAAAATCAGTAATCCAAAAGAGTAGTCACAAGTCAGGCAGGAGGTCAGAAAAAACGAGTCGAGCAGTAGAAGGGATAGGACGGGGAGCGCAGGAATATACAAGGGAGAGCTGGGACCAGGAATACACCTAAATAGCCAGCGCTGGGACTCAGTCTGTGCTTAGCTTTTATGCTGACCAAGAGCCCGGTCTGGATCCTTATTGGACCGGCGCTCTGATCTTCCAGGTACAGACAGGCAGAGAAACCTGTCAATCACAGCAACAACACAGGTGTAAAATCAAGACCAGGAGCTTCTCAGCTTAACTCCTGCATAGCCAGAAGCTGAGAAGCAATCGGGTGTGGCACACAAAGGAAAAACACCAGGTCCAGTTCACATAGGCTACTGCAGATTCCTGACAGTACCCCTCCTCTTATGAGGGGCCTCAGGACCCTTATTGAACGGACCTGGCTTAGACGGATTACGTGCATGAAATTGTCGAACCAGACGTGGGGCATGCATGTCTTTCCCAGAAACCCACGTCCGTTCTTCTGGGCCAAAACCCTTCCAGTGGACCAAGTACTGCAAAGACCCTTGTACCCAGCGAGAATTTAGAATTTTTTTTACCTCATACTCCAACTCCCCCTGGATGACCAGGGGAGCAGGAGGAGAAGACGGCGCAACCGGAGGAACATACTTTTTCAGAAGTGCTTTATGGAACACATTATGTATGCGAAATGATGCAGGCAGTTTTAATCTAAAGGTAACAGGGTTAATCACTTCCACAATAGTGTATGGTCCAACATATTTAGGTGCCAGTTTACCGGATTGTACCTTTAACCTCAGATTTCTCGTAGACAACCAGACCTTTTCCCCTACTATGTATTGATGGCCAGGTATGCGTCTTTTATTAGCATGTTTTTTGTATTGCTCTTGGGCTTTAACCAAGCTCTGATGAGCTTGGGCCCAAACTGTGCACAGTTTAGAGAATATGGCTTCAGCGGAAGGGTTAACTGATTCAGCAGCATGAGTAGAGGAATACCTAGGATTAAAACCAAAATTACAAAAGAATGGCGACATACCAAGTGAGCGCTGTTCATGATTATTTAAGGCAAATTCAGCTAGAGATATAAAGTCTCTCCATTTGTCCTGGGCATCAGTCACGAAACACCTCAGAAATTGCTCTAGGGACTGGTTAATTCTCTCGGTCTGACCATTCGTCTGCGGATGGAAGGCAGACGAGAAAGATAACGAGATACCCAACTTCTCACAGAATTCTCTCCAAAACTTTGCCACAAACTGAACACCCCTATCGGAAACAACATTCTCAGGGATGCCATGCAAACGTAGAATATGATTAATAAATAGCGTAGCTAAAGTACGAGCATTTGGTAGCTTAGACAGAGGAATAAGATGGCACATCTTGGAAAATCTATCCACAACTACCCAAATGACAGGTTTTTCCCCTGGACAGGGGCAGGTCAGTAATGAAATCCATCGATATATGTGTCCATGGTCTCGTAGGCACCGGTAGCGGATGTAATAATCCTTCAGGTGGCCTTCGAGGGACCTTGGACCTAGCACAATTCTCACATGCCTCAACAAAAGCTTTCACATCTCGGGCCCAGGAAGGCCACCAGTAGTGGTGCGAGAGCAAGAACCTGGTTCCTGCCACCCCTGGGTGTCCAGCCAACACAGAGCTATGAATCTCCTCCAAGACCCGGAGACGAAGATCCGGAGGTACAAACAAGCAGGAGTCCGGAGTATTTCGGGGTGCCAAGGACTGAGACTCAGCGATCTGGGTCACCAGGTCCTGTTGTAGGACAGACACCACCACACCGGGTTTTAAAATCGTATCGGGCTGGTTCATGGGAGAATTTTCTATGTCAAAACTACGAGACAGGGCGTCAGCCTTGACATTTTTGGAACCAGGCCGGTATGTGATCTCAAAGTTAAACCTTGAGAAAAACAGGGCCCACCTGGCTTGACGTGGGGTGAGACGTTTAGCACTGTCTAAGTACATCAAGTTCTTATGGTCAGTAAGCACGACCACCTTATTTTTGGCACCCTCTAGGAAGTGTCTCAACTCATCAAACGCCAACTTGATAGCCAATAATTCTCTATTGCCAATATCATAATTACATTCGGCCTGGGAGAACTTCATGGAGAAGTAGGCAACAGGACGAAGGTTGGTAAAAGTGCTAGATCCCTGGGATAACACTGCTCCCACACCCACCTCAGATGCGTCCACCTCCACTATGAAGGGGCGCTCAAAATCAGGCTGAGCCAGCACTGGAGCTTCTGTAAAACATTGCCGAAGTTTATCGAATGCCATGATTGCTTCTGGGGACCAGTTAACTAAGTCCGCCCCCTTCCTAGTCAAATCCGTAAGGGGTTTGGCTATCAGTGAGAAGTTTTTAATAAATTTTCGATAGTAATTTGCAAATCCCAAGAACCTTTGCAGGGCCTTCAGGTTATTGGGTCGCTCCCAGTTTTCAATGGCAGTAACTTTAAGGGGGTCCATACCGAACGAATTAGGGGTAATGTAGTAACCAAGAAACAAGACTTCCTGGATACCAAACTGGCATTTCCATAACTTGGCATACAGATTATTCTGCCTCAGAAGCTCTATTACTGTACGTACATGTAATATGTGAGAAGCCCAATCAGGTGAAAAAATCAGAATATCATCCAAATAGACAACAAGGAATCGTCCCAAATGTTCACGAAATACATCGTTCACAAAGTGTTGGAAGACCGCAGGAGCATTACATAACCCAAAGGGCATAACAAGATACTCGAAATGGCCCTCTGGGGTATTAAAGGCGGTCTTCCACTCATCCCCCTCCCGGATCCTTATAAGATTATAAGCTCCACGTAGATCCACCTTAGAAAACCATTTGGCACCAACAATTTGGTTAAACAAATCCGGAATGAGGGGTAACGGGTGTTGATTTTTAACCGTAATTTTGTTCAAATCCCGGTAGTCAATGCAAGGCCGAAGCCCACCGTCTTTTTTGCCGACAAAAAAGAAGCCCGCCCCCAAAGGAGAGGAGGAAGGACGAATATGGCCTTTACGTAAACTATCCCTTATGTACTCTCGCATTGGCCTCCCTCTCAGGACATGATAAATTAAAAATACGACCTCTAGGATATTTTACACCAGGAATTAAATCGATAGGACAATCATACGGTCTATGAGGAGGCAATACTTCTACTGCCTTTTCATCGAACACATCCGCGTAGTCAGACAGGAATTCTGGAATCTCTCCCTCCCCAGGGGAACATTCTGCCAGCGACACCGGGATACAATGGGAACTACATTCAGGACCCCACCGAGTAAGTTCCCTACTAGACCAATCAAAAACAGGGTTATGCAGTTTCAGCCAAGGCAATCCCAGAATCACATCTGATGACAAATTATGTATAAGGAGAAAATCAAGATGCTCCACATGAACAGATCCCACCTTGACTTCCAAGCGTGGGGTTATGTATCGTACGTCCCCCTGGGCAAAAGGAGCCGAGTCAGCCCCAGTAACATTCACTGGGCACCTGAGCCGGAGGGGACATACCTCTAAACCGGAAAAAAAACATGGGGTTAACAAAGTTCGCTGACGACCCAGAATCGATCTGGGCGTAACCTGAAACACTCCTATTCCCTATTACCAAAGAAATAGGTAACAACAATTTATTCTTGAAGGTTACCTGTGCGCCTGAGAGACCCCCTCGATAGTCTCTCAGGCGCTGAAGTTTTCCGGCGGTGATCCGGGCCTGGACGGAAACTGCCGCACCCGATGTCCTGCCTTCCCACAATACAGACATAGGTTGTTCTGTAACCGATGTGTTCGTCTGGCCTTGGCGTCAGTAGAGTCCACCTGCATCGGTTCTTCTGGTGTGGGTGTAACAGGAGGGGAAGGTTTAGGGTAGGAGCCTGGAGTCACTGGGGTTCTGGGAAGGTCTGGGGTACCTCTCTCTCTCTGCCTGTCTCTCAGACGTCGGTCAACCCTGATGGCTAATGTCATACTCTCCTCGAGTGAGTCAGGAGTGGGGTAAGCTACCAGCATGTCCTTTAGTCGGTCACTTAACCCTGCCCGGAACTGGAATCGGAGGGCTGAGTCATTCCAAGTGGAGAGGACGCTCCACTGTCTGAACTCAGAACAATATTCTTCTACGGGTCGCCTGCCCTGCCTTAACCCTGTCAGCTGACGCTCAGCATTGGCGGCACTGTCAGGGTCATCATATAGTAAACCCAAAGCCCCAAAAAACTGGTCAACTGAGAGTAATTCTGGTGAAGCAGGTGGTAAGGAAAATGCCCACTCTTGAGGTGCCCCTTGGAGAAGGGATATGATAATGCCGACCCTCTGAGACTCGTCTCCCGATGAGCGGGGGCGTAATCTAAAGAACAGCTTGCACCCCTCCTTGAACACACGGAACCTCCTCCTGTCCCCCGAGAACTTATCCGGGAGCTGAACGGGTGGCTCAGGAGGTGGCGGAGGGGTCACCGTGATTTGTCGGGGTGTCGTCTCCTGATCCTGAACCCTTACAGCAAGCTCCTGCACCATGGTGTTGAGCCGCTGCATTTGGTCCACGATGTTCGACATGGCGGTCCTATTGTCCATGGGGCAATGGCAGTATATAAGGCTGGCTAATATGTCAGACTAACACAGACACAACCAGACAGTGGGCCCTATCTGAACCACCCACTGTCCCTGCCTAATTGCCTCAGCCGACCCTAGGCGGTCGCGGACAACCACAGAGACGTTCCCTGCGCTATATACGTGATACACAAAACAATACGGACAGACGAACACAATAAGGAATAGTAAACCAGGCCGGGTCAAACCACACGGGCAACGTAGTACAAAATCAGTAATCCAAAAGAGTAGTCACAAGTCAGGCAGGAGGTCAGAAAAACGAGTCGAGCAGTAGAAGGGATAGGACGGGGAGTGCAGGAATATACAAGGGAGAGCTGGGACCAGGAATACACCTAAATAGCCAGCGCTGGGACTCAGTCTGTGCTTAGCTTTTATGCTGACCAAGAGCCCGGTCTGGATCCTTATTGGACCGGCGCTCTGATCTTCCAGGTACAGACAGGCAGAGAAACCTGTCAATCACAGCAACAACACAGGTGTAAAATCAAGACCAGGAGCTTCTCAGCTTAACTCCTGCATAGCCAGAAGCTGAGAAGCAATCGGGTGTGGCACACAAAGGAAAAACACCAGGTCCAGTTCACACAGGCTACTGCAGATTCCTGACAAAGAGCTCACAGTTTTTTTAAAATTGTAACTTGGTTTAAGAGCATTGCTTTAGTCTAAGATCTACCTCTACTGGGTGGGAGGGGGGTGGGGAAGGGACATGGTCTGCATTGCGTGGTGTACAGCACTGTACTCTGACCCAGGAAGTCTCATTCACCTTTCAAATCATAGCAGATCCACTTCAGGCTGGGGCTTGCATCAGGGAACAGGACTGTGGAGGTAATCTCTTTATAGATGTAACCCCTCTTCCTGGGGAGAGAATGCTGCATTTATGTGCCCAGTTCATTCCTTCATGCTCCATGCAGTCTCCGTCAGCCATTGTGTTTTCCATCCTTTCAATTCCTGCTATAATGTGCCTGCACTTACACTCAGCTATACACACTGCTGCTATAATGTGCCTGCTCTAACACTCAGCTATACACACTGCTGCTATAATGTGCCTGCACTTAGACTTAGCTCTACACACTGCTGCTAAAATGTGCCTGCACTTACACTCAGCCACTCACATTGCTGTATATAAAGTTTCTGTCACTGTTCTTGTCAGGACAGGGGAGGGAGGGACAAGACACAACAGTGAGCCCTGATGCTGAACCCACCAACTGTCCGTACCTACTTGCCTCAATCAGGTCTAGACATTCCCTATACTGAGTATGTGAAACACAGAACAAGACAGACAGACAGACAAACACAATATAGGATAGTCAAACAGGTAGGGTTAAAACTAAACAGGCAGCGCGGTACAAAACAAGTAGCAGTCGGATAGTCAAAAGTCAAAGCCAGAGGTCAGGTAACACAGACGAGCAAGCAGATTTAGGACGGGGACCGCAGGAATAGAGAAGGGGGAGCTGGGATCAGGGTGTTACTCTAATAGCCAGCGCTGGGACTCTGCCTCAGCTTTGTTTTATGCTGACCAGCGCTCTGATCTTTCAGGTTGCAGACAGGCAGAGGAACCCGTCAATCACATAGACAACACAGGTGCATTATCAAGTTCAGCAGCTTCTCAGATTAACTCCTGCATTGCCTGAAGCTGAGAAGCAATCGGGTGTGGCACACAAAAGCAAACACCAGTGCCAGTACACACCAGGCTACTGCACATTCCTGACAGTACTTCCCCTCTTATGAGGGGCCTCAGGACCCTTATTGAACAGGCCTGGCTTAGACGGATTACGTGCGTGAAATTGTCAAACTAGACGTGGGGCATGCATGTCTTTCCCAGAAACCCACGTACACTCCTCTGGACCAAAACCCTTCCAGTGTACCAGATACTGTATAGAACCCTGTACCCAAGGAGAATTGAGAATTTTCTCCACCTCATATTCAAACTCCCCTGGGATGACCAGTGGAGCAGGAGGAGTAGATGGAGACACCGAAGGAATGTACCTTTTAAGGAGTGCTTTATGAAACACATTATGCATGCGAAACAACGCAGGCAATTTAAATCTAAAAGTAACAGGATTTATGATATCCACAACATAGTACCGATGTACTTGGGTGCCAGTTTGCCAGACTGTACCCGTAACCTTAGGTTCTTAGTAGAGAACCAAACCTTTTCCCCTACTACGTACTTGATGGCCAGGTATGCATTGGCATGTTTCTGAAAAAGCTATTGGGCTTTAACCAGGTTCTGATGAGCCTGGTCCCAAACTGTGCACTGTTTTGAAACAATAGCTTCTGCTGAGGGGTTAACTGACTCGGTGGCATGAGTAGACGAGTACCTCAGTTTAGAACCATAGTTCCAGAAGAATGGTGACATCTTTAATGAACTGTGCTCATGGTTGTTTAAGGCAAACTCTTCTAAGAATATAAAGTCTCTCCATTTATCTTGGGCATCAGCCACGAAACACCTCAGAAATTGTTTTAGAGATTGGTTTATCCTTTCCGTTTGCCCGTTCGACTGCGGATGGAAGGCAGAAGAGAAGGACAAGGAGACACCCAATCAACCACAAAATTCTCTCCAGAATTTAGCAACAAACTGAACCCCTCGGTAAGAGTGGCCAGGGTGCGAGCATTAGGTAATTTGCATAAAGGGATAAGATAGCACATCTTAGAAAACCTATCCACCACCACCCAAATTACAGTTTTTCCCTTAGACAGAGGCAAGTCAGTAAAAAAATCCATAGATATATGGGTCCAAGGTCTCGTAGGCACAGGTAGAGGGTGAAATAACCCTTCAGGTGACCTCCAAGGGACCTTGGTCCTAGTACAGGTCTCGGGCCCAGGAAGGCCACCAGTAGTGGCGTGAGAGCAAGTATTTTGTTCCTGCCACCCCAGCTAACACAGAGCTGTGAACCTCCACTAAGACTCGGAGACGGAGGTTAGAGGGCACAAACAACAGCGACTCTGGAGTGTTCCTGGGTGCCAGGGACTGAGACTCCGTGTTTGAATCACCAGATCCGACTGCAAAATGGCCACAACCACACCAGGGGACAGGATGGTATCAGGTTGTACCCTGGGCATGGTCTCAATGTCAAAGCTGCAAGACAGGGCATCATCCTTGACATTCTTTGAACAAGGCCGGTAGGTTATCTCGAAATTGAACCTCGTGAAAAACAAGGCCCATCTTGCCTGGCGTGGTGTAAGACGTCTGGCTTTATCCAGATATTGAAGATTCTTATGATCAGTAAGAACCATGATCTCATGTTTTGCACCCTCTAGGACATGGGTCTCCAAACTGCAGCCCTCCAGCTGTTGCGAAACTACAACTCCCATCATGCCTGGACAGCTAAAGCTTTGGATTTGGCTGTCCAGGCATGATGGAAAATGTAGTTTTGCAACAGCTGGAGGGCAGCAGTTTGGAGACCCATGCTCTTGGAAGTGTCTCCATTCCTCAAAAGCCATTTTGATCGCTAGCAACTCCCTGTTACCTATATCGTAGTTGCACTCGGCTTTGGAGAACTTCCTAGAGAAGAATGCAATAGGTCGGAGATTAGTCAGTGACTCGGATCCTTGGAATAGAACCACTCCTACCCCCACCTCAGATGCATAACCCAAAAGGCATGAACAAATATTCAAAATGGCCTTCTGGGGTATTAAAGGCAGTCTTCAACTCATCGCCCTTCTTAACCCCTTAGGGACCAAGCCTGTTTGGGCCTTAATGACCAGGCTCATTTTTCAAAATCTGACCTGTCTCACTTTTTGCGCTTATAGCTCAGTGATGCTTTAACGTATGCTAGCGATTCTGAGATTGTTTTTTCGTAACATATGGTACTTTATGTTAGTGGCAAAATTTGGTCACTGTCATGTGTGTTTTTTGTGAAAAACATCAAAATATAATGAAAAATTTGAAAATTTTGCACTTTACGAACTTTGAAATTCTTTGCTTCTAAAAAAAAAAGGCACATGACATAAATTGGTTAGTAAGTCACATTATGAGTATGTCCTCTTTATTCTGGCTTCATTTCGTAAACATATTTCACTTTTTTAGGGTGTTACGGGGCTTAGAAATGTATCAGCAGATTATCAAATTTTCATGAAATTTCCAAAACTGATTTTTTTTTAGGGACCAGTTCTTTTTTTAAGTTGATTTAGGAGGCTTGTATACTGAAAACCCCCATAAGTGACCCCATTTTGGAAACTAGACACCTTAAAGAATTAATCTAGGGGTATAATGAGCATTTTAACCCTACAGGGGCTGGAGGAAAGTATTCACAATTAGGCCGGAAAAAAAATGGAAAATAGAAATTTTCCAATAATATATTTGTTAAGATTAAAGTATTTCATTTTCATAATAAACATGAGAGAAAATGCACCCCAAATTTTGTAACGCAGGTTGTCCTGAGTACAATGGTACCCCATATATGGGCGTAAACCACTGTATGGGCACACAGCGGGGCTCAGAAGGGAAGGAGCGCCTATTAGCATTTCCAGTTCAGTTTTTGCTGAAGAAGTTTCTGAGTGCCAGGTGCGTTTGCAGAGCCCCTGTAGTGTCAGCAGAATAGAACCCCCCCAAAAGTCACCCCATTTTGGAAAGTAGACCCCTCAAAGTATACATCTTGGGGTGTGGTGACCATTTTGACCCCACAGGTATTAGAGGAAAGTATTCAAAAGAAGACAGTAAAAATGAAAAAATAGAATTTTTCCAATAATATGTTTGTTTAGTTTGAAATTTCTCAATTTTACGAGGAACAGGGGAGAAAACTCACCCCAATATATGTAACACAGGTTCTCCTGAGTAGAATGGTAAGTCATATGTGGGCATAAACCACTGTGTGGGCACACAACGGGGCTCAGAATGGAAGGAGCGCCAATTAGCATTTCCAGTTCACATTTTTCTGAAGAAGTTTCTGAGCGCCAGGTGCGTTTGCAGAGCCCCTGTAGTGTCAGCAGAATAGAACCCCCCCAAAAGTCAAACCATTTTGGAAAGTGCACCCCTCAAAGAATTCATCTTGGGGTGTGGTGACCATTTTGACCCCACAGGTATTAGAGGAACGTATTCAAAAGAAGACAGTAAAAATGAAAAAATAGATTTTTTCCAATAACATGTTTGTTTAGTTTGAAATTTCTCAATTTCACGAGAAACAGGGGAGAAAACTCACCCCAATATATGTAACGCAGGTTCTCCTGAGTAGAACGGTACCCCATATGTGGGCATAAACCACTGTGTGGGCACACAGCAGGGCTCAGAAGGGAGGGAGCGCCAAGTATTTTCAGTGCATGATTTTTCTGAAGAAGTTTCTGAGCCCCAGGTGCGTTTGCAGTGCCCCTGTAATGTCTACAGAATAGAACCCCCCCCCCCAAAAGTCACCCCATTTTGGAAAGTACACCCCTCAAGGAATTCATCTTGGGGTGTGGTGAGCATTTTGACCCACAGGTATTGGAGGAAAGAATTCAAAACTAGACCGTAAAAATGAAAAAAATTGAATTTTTCCAATAACATGTTTGTTTAGTTTGAAATTTCTCAATTTCACTAGGAACAGGGGAGAAAAAGCACCCCAAAATTTGTAACGGAGGTTCTCCTGAGTACAATGGTACCCCATATGTGGGCATAAACCACTGTATGGGCACACAGCAGGGCTCAGAAGAGAAGGAGTGTCATTTTAGTTACATGCAATATGTGGGTGTTTACTGGTTATCTGGGGTGGTAATAGACAATCTCGGGGTGTTTACTGGCTATCTGAGGTGGCAACAGGCAATCTGGTGGGGTTATGGGCAATCTGGGGTGGTTACGAGCAGTCTGTGCCAATCTGGGGTGGTTACGGTCAATCTGGGGTCGTCACAGGCAATCTGGGGTGGTTACGGGCAATCTGGGGTGTTTACTGGCTGTATGGGGTGGTTATAGGCAATCTTGGGGTGTTTACTGGCTAGGGGTGATTACTGGCTATCTGGGGTGGTGATGGGCAATCTGGGGGTCTTCACTGGCTATCTGGGGTGGTGACGGGCAATCTGTTGGTGTTCACTGACTATCTTGGGTTGCAACGGGCAATCTGGGGTGGTGACGGGAAATCTGGGGTGGTGACGGGCAATCTGGGGTGGTTGCGAGCAATCTGTGGTGGTTACAGGCAATTTGGGGTAGTTACAGGCAGTCTGTGGCAATCTGGGGTGGTTACGGGCTGTCTGGAATGGTTATGGGCTATCAGGGGGGGATACGGGCAATCTGGGGAGATTACGGGCGATCTGGGGAGATTACAGGCAATCTGGGGTAGTGACAGGGAATCTGGGGTAGTGACGGGCAATCTGGGGTGGTGACGGGCAATCTGGGGTGGTTATGGGCTGTCTGGGATGGTTATGGGCTGTCTGGGATGGTTATGGGCTGTCTGGGGTGGATACGGGCAATCTGGGGTGGATACGGACAATCTGGGGATATTACAGGCAATCTAGGGTGGTTACAGGCAATCTGGGGTGGTTACGCGCAATCTGGGATGGTTACGGGCAATCTGGGGTGGTTACAGGTAATCTGGGGTGGTTACAGGTAATCTGGGGTGGTTACAAGTAATCAGGGTGGTTACGGGTAATCCAGGGCACTTGACTTTGGTGACAGGCGTAAAAAAGTGCCGGCACCATTTGGAACAAGCGATCAGTGGTATATAGTATATACCGCTGATCACTTGTACTGGGACCACACCGGGTGGTCACCAATCATTGCCCCATGCTCTCCGCCACCTCCGGTGGTGGAGAGAATGAAGCTTTGATCATTTTTAGGAATCCATCACTGTGAACAGAGTCTGTTCACAGTGATGGCGGCGGCCATCTTGGATCAAATGGCCGCCCAGGGAGGGGAGGGTCAGTGGCCAGGTCACTAGGGTTAATTCTGGGGACAGGGCGGGGGACATGTTCTCACTCCTCTCACTGTGGATTCACGGTGAGAAGAGATGAAAGCGTTCAGCTGCGCTGGCAATGCCGTTGAGGGGACTTGCTGGGACTGACTGCCCCAACCCCTCAGTGACCTCCGGTAGCTGAGAGGAGGGGGCTGCGGGCATTACCGGCGCCACTGCACTATTCTGCACCATCGCCATAAAGAGCTGATGGCAGCAGAATAGAGCCTATTAGTGATCGCCGTAAAAATCCGTATCGGTAGTCACTAATAACATAATACATGTATTCTCTAGGTCACTACGGTTACGGCGATACCACATTTGTATAGTTTTTTTTAACTATTACCGCTTTGGCACAATAGAAACTATCTTCCTAGCAAAAACCCACAAAAACTGTCGCCGCATTGCAAGATCCATAGCGTTCTCATCTTTTGCGTGACAGAGCTGGTTTTGGGCTTATATTATGCAGGAAGATCTGTAGTTTCTATTGATACCAAGTTTTATATGTATATGACTTTTTGATCTCTTTTATGACATATTTTCTAAAGCAGATTGATAAAATACAGCTATTCTGATACTGTTTTTTTATTTATTTTTTTACAGCGTGTGTCGTGCGATATAACTATTGATACTGTTTTATAGATTGGGTCGTTACGGACGTAGCAATACCAAATATGTATAGGATTTGTGTTTTTGATCACTTTTATGTAATGTTTCATTATAGTGTATGGGGAATGTAATGCATCTTTATTATTGGGGGGGTTGGGGGGGGCTGTGTTGTGTTTGGTGCACACTTTTTTCCCTTTTTTTTACTTTTACACTAGTGTACATTACTGTACACTAGTGTAAAATACTTTGATCATTGATACAATACATTGCAGTACCTGATGTACTGCAATGTATTGTATCATGCCTCATGCTGACAGGCAATAGCCACAGCCACCCCTGTCAGCATCAGGCATCTCCATGGAGACCCCGGGGACCTTCATTAGGACCCCGGGATCACCATGGAGACATCGGGACCCCGGACGGCGCCGCGGGACATCGCGATCATGTAAGTGGACCTGCGGCGCCGTCTGGGATCCACCGGGACCCGTTAAATGCCGCTGTCATGGTATGACAGCGGCATTTAACGGGTTAAACTGCCCGGGCAGTTACAGGAGGGTGTCAGCGGTCACACTGACCGCTGATCACCCGTCCTGCAGCCGCCGCCGGGCGGTAATTTATTCCGATGCGCCCGCCGTTAAAAGGCGTACGCATCGGAATAAAGCCCATTAGTGGCCGCCGTGTAAAGGCAGCATGGCGGTCACTAAGGGGTTAATCCCAATCAAATTGTAGGCTCCCCTCAGATCTATTTTAGAGAACCATCTAGCACCCACAATCTGATTGAAAAGGTCAGGGATGAGAGGCAGCAGGTGCTGGTTCTTGACCGTGATCTTGTTAAGCTCACGATAGTCAATACAGGGTCTAAGTCTACTGTCTTTTTTTTCCCACAAAAAAGAATCCCGTTCTCAAAGGAGAAGAGGAGGGGTGGATATGGCCCTTACGTAAACTCTCCTTTATATACTCCTGCATGGCCTCTTTCTGGCAGGAAAGGTTAAATATATGTCCCTTAGGATATTTAGCCCCTGGAATGAGATCAATAGAGCAATCATAAGGTTGATGGGGGGGTAACCCCTCCACCGACCTCTCATTGAACACATCCACAGTCAGACAAAAACTCTGGAATCTCCCCTTCTCCGGGGTAACATTTCGCAAGTGATACAGCAATACAGTGGGGAGCACACTTAGGCCCCGTTCGAATAAGTTCCCTGCTGGACCAATCGAACACCGGATTGTGTGCTTCCAGCCAGGGTAACCCCAAGATTAAATTAGAGGACAAATCCTGCATAAGAAGGAAATCAAGGGTCTTGACATGAACAGACCCCACCTTAACTTCAAGGCGGGGGGTAATATACCGTACATCCCATTGGGGAAAGGGGGCTGAGTCTGCTTCAGTGACATTCACTGGACACCTGAGCCGAAGGGGACATGCCTCCAAACCAGACCAAAACACAGGATTGATGAAATTCGCTGATGACTCATAATCTACCTGGGCGTACCCAGAAAGGCATCTATCCCCCAAGAACAAAGATACAGGCAGTAGCAGTTTGTTCCTTTGAGAAAAGGTTACCTGTGTGCCTGAGTGACCCCATCAATAGTCGCTCAGGCGCCTAGAGCTTTCTGGTGGTGGTTCCGGCCTGGAAGGACATTGCCGTACTCTATGTCGCGCAGTTCCACAGTACAGGCAAAGGTTGTACTGTAAGCGATGTGCCCGTCTGGCCTTGGCATTGGTGGTGCCTTCCCAAGAGGGTAAGACAGGAGGAGAAGGTTTAGGGAAGGAGGTTGGAGACAAAGAGGGTCTAGTCAGGTCTGGGGAACCCCTCTCTCTTTGTCAGTCCCTTAACCGTCCATCCACCCTTTACGTTTCAAAGGGTTTTATTAAGATTTTTCACAAATAATTTTTCACAAAACATTCAGTTGCCAAAAGTATGTTAACAAAAAGACGCTATAAGTGGGAATGGGGGGGGGGGGGGGGGGGGGGGGGGGGGTAGGAGGGGAGTGAGAGGGAGGAGACATGGGGGGGAGGGAATCAGGAAGGGGGGGAGGGATGGAGTGGAGGAAGGGGAGAGCAGAAGGGAGGGGAGAGGCGTGGGGGAGGGAGGGAAAAAGAGGGGGAAGGGGAGTAGGGAAAAAGGGGAGGGGGTAAGAGGGGTGATGGATAGGGGAGGGAAGGAGGCGGAGGAAAGGGAAGCAGGAGGATAAAGGTGAGGGGGGGAGGGGAAGGGAGAACATCAAGATGAAACCATAGTATGTAACGTTGCCTGAGGGGAAGCGAGATGGGAACATACTAGCAGACAAAGTAACAGAGGAAATTATGCATAACAGTAGCGTGTAACACAGCCACACTCAGTAGCATGTAAACATCTTTTTACGGAGTAAAATCAGAAGGTATGCAATAGCTGTAAGAAGGCGGTAAAGGTAACAATAGTGGGCGCAAAGGCATAAATGTATAAGCAAATGTAACATACAAACACTGACAAGGAAACATGTACAGGATATAACGTAAGCTGAAAGGGGGAAGGAAGCATTAAGGAAGCATACAAGACAGACAAACAAACAAACAACAGCAACACATTGTAGATATCTTAATGAAAGCCGGTGTACGTGGAGATGTGGCTAGAGGTGCCATGTAGTGGATGTGGTCCCAAGGGAGAGAGTTGCAAACAACAGAAAGGAACTTAGTGGGTGCCACGTAGCTGGTACCAGACTAAGCTTGTACGAAGTCGCCGTGCAGGCACCAGCGTATCAAATGCACAGATAACGATAACTACAATAAACATACACAAATAACAGACAGACAAACAACACACAAGCGCCTAGGATGGCTCTAGACTGACATAGATAGCTCAAGAAAAGAGCTAAAAGGGCGTGGGGGGCACAGAGTCCAACAAGAACCAAGGGGGAGGTAGGACATGCAGATTGACAAGTGTCCCTGAGGTCATATCTGCTGGGTCTAGTGGTTTACTGCCAGGGAAAATGTACTATAGTAAAACTTAACAAAAATGGGTTAGGAACATGCGCCGATAAGTCTAAGTCGCTGGGTAAGCAAGATATAGAAATTCTCAGTCAGTAGGCTCATCCCTTCCGGGGACAGAAGATGTAGTGGCTCCACAAGTGTCCGGTGGTATATTCCAGTCGGTCAGGAGTTGTAGCCCCTCGTCCAGGTCCTGGACTACAAAAGTCTTAGATCCTTTAAGTATGGTCAGGTGCGACAGGGAGCTGTCATGTTTCCTCAGTTCAGACGTAAATGGAGTCATAGATCTGCGGAAATTCAAGGTAGTGGGCGATAGGTCAGAGTATACAGAGATCGCTGCATTCCTGTGCACAAGTCCCTTGCTCTTCCTAGTAGCGGCAAGAAAAGCAGTTTTTGTGCGTAGGTGATGTATGCGGACGATGGTGTCACGGGGAACCTCAGCGGGTAGGTTTTTGGGCCTGGGGACCCGACGTGCCCAATCAATACTGGAATCTTTAAAAATGCATTGAGGAATCTGTTCGTCAATGAGGCTTTGAACAACTTGCGGAAGGTCCGGGGTCAAGATGGTTTCGGGAATGCCTCTTATTTTCACATTGTGCATTCTAGAGCGGTCATCCACTGTCGCCAATGTGTTGCGTAGGTGACCCACCTCAGCTTGCAAGTTCCAGTGTGACTCAGTCAAGGTGTTATAATTGGAGATAAACTCAGCCATAGTCTCTTCCAATCTTTGCACTCTCTTTTCCATAGCATAAACAGAGTCTTTGATGGCTGCAATGGTGTATTTAAAGCTATCCTGCATTGAACGCTGCATTGTCAACAGGATTGTTTTCAGAGAGTGGATGGTTAACGGCGCTGAAGTTTCCAGTAAATCATCAAGGCTGCTCATGTCAACAAAGTCAAGGGCATCGGCTCTATGTAATAGATCAGTATATGGAGCCTGTTGGTTGCATTCAGGATTAATAGAGTCAGTTCTGGTGGGCTGCGGTGAAGTTAAGCAGTAGAAAGACGAGTTACGCCCGACACAGGAGAGCGAGGAGTCTGCAGCTGCTGCCCCTGTCTCTGTATAAACTCAGAAGCTGTGGGAGACAGTCTATTGTAATGCCGTGCAGGAGTGGAGCCGCCCCCTCTTGTTCCCCTCTCGCCAGGTTGCTGATGTATTGGGGACCCCAAGGGAACCTCCAGGGGCTCCCCCGGGCGCTCCCCCGCTGTGACACTGTGTGCCGGAGAGGTCTGCCACCCCTCTTCGGCAGCCGCTAGTAAACAGTCCAGGATAGGATCAGTGCGGGAGCCGGCGCCATTTTGTGGAAGTGGTGCGGACTGCCAGGAGGCTTGTTGACGCCTCCGGGCTGCCGCTGTCGCCTTCTGTGATGTTTGTCTAGTCATCGGGGATGAGACCGGGAGTCAGGCTTACCCGGGTGGTGAACAAAATGTCCAAGTAGCAGGGAAATCGTCGCTTGTTAGCCGACACAGCAGGAGCTCAGGGCAAACACGTCCTCTCTCCTCAGCGGCTAGTCACGTCCCCCTAACATGTCCTTTAGTCGGTCACTCAGCCCGGCCCGGAATTGGAACCAGAGAGCGGAGTCGTTCCAAGTGGACGGGCCACTCCACTGTCAGAATTCTGAACAATAGTCCTCTACTGGACGTTCACCTTGCCGTAACTTGGTTAATTGTCGCTCCGCATTGGCTGCAGGTCGGGGGAGTCAGGTGACAGAGAGACGGCCCATTCCTGATGTGGTCCTTGGAGGAGGGACAAAACAATCTCACCCTCTGCGACTCGTCTCCAGAGGAATGAGGACGCAGTCGAAAGAACAGCTTACAACCCTCCCGGAAAGTACGGAAGCATTTCCTGTCCCCCTTGAATTTCTCTGGGAGCTGTATAGGAGGCTCAGGAGGTATCGGGGAGGTCATGGTAAACTGTTGGGTGGCCGTCTCCTGCTCTTGGACCCTTTCAGCCAGCTCCTGCACCATGGTGTTGAGCTTCTACATGTGGTCAATTATGATGGTCATGGCGTCCATGGTGTCCGTGAGGCAAAACCAGTTTGCTGGCTATTCTGTCAGGACAGGGGAGGCAGGGAAAAGACACAACAGTGAGCCCTGATGCTGAACCCACCAACTGTCCCTACCTACTTGCCTCAATCAGCCCTAGGTGGCTGTGGACAACCACGAAGAATTTCCCTATACTGAGTACGTGAAACACAGAACAAGACAGATGGACAAACACAATATAGGATAGTCAAACAGGCAGGGTCAAAACCAAACAGGCAGCACAGTACAAAACAAGTAGCAGTCAGAAAGTCAAAATTCTAAGCCAGAGGTCAGGTAACACAGACGAGCAAGCAGAGGGAGTTAGGACGGGGAGCACAGGAATAGAGAAGGGGGAGCGGGGAGCTGGGATCAAGGTGTTAATCTAATAGCCAGCGCTGGGACTCTGCCTCAGCTTTGTTTTATGCTGACCAAGAGCCCGGTCCGGATCCCCATTGGAACATCGCTCTGATCTTCCAGGTTGCAGACAGACAGAGGAACCCGTCAATCACACAGACAACACAGGTGTATTATCAAGTTCAGCAGCTTCTCAGCTTAACTCCTGCATTGCCGGAAGCAGAGAAGTAATCGGGTGTGGCACACAAAAGCAAACAACAGTGCCAGTTCACACCAGGCTACTGCACATTCCTGACAGTTCTCCTGCACAGCTCTATGATTCTCACTTCCTAAATGGTCTATGCTGAACAAACCCCCTTCCCCACTGCTGTCATGTGACCACACAGACCTCTGACAGCAGCCCTGCTTCTCTATCCTATCCTGTTATACTACGCTACTGCATTATGGGGATCTGCAGCTCCATCCTGTATCTACAAACCATATATTTATGGTTAGTTCTCAGAGTTGTTGCTTTCGTTTCTTTTTTATCACACTGAGGCAGACTTATCAGTCTTCAAGGTCTTTCTCTGTAACTAGCTTTCACATATTTGAGTAGTGATGAAACAACATACACATCTTACTAATGCTAAGGTTACAAACCCACTTGGCGGGTCTGCAGCGAGTCTCCATGCTGCGTTTTGCAGCGAGACTCGCTGCAGATCCCGGCCCTATACTTTTAATGGCAGACAAACACGCAGCAGGGATGTACATCCCTGCTGCGAGTTTGTCTGCAGCCCACCCCATTAACCCCCCGGTCGCCGGAGCTGATACTTCACCTGATCCCGGCTCCGGCGGTTCCCGATGTCTTCAGCAAGCCGGAGCGGGGACCAGGTGAAGTATATGCTCCAGCCAGCCGCCCGCAGCCCCGGCCGCCCGATCGCCCCCCCCGCAGCCCCGGCCGCCCGATCGCCCCCCCCCCCCGCATGCCCCGGGGGGGGGGGGGGGTTGCGGCCGGGGCTGCGGGGGGGCGATCGGGCGGCCGGGGGGCGATCGGGCGGCCGGGGCTGCGGGGTGGCGATCGGGCGGCCGGGGCTGCGGGGGGCTGGCTGGAGCATATACTTCACCTGGTCCCCGCTCCGGCTTGCCGAAGACATCGGGATCAGGTGAAGTATCAGCTCCGCCGGCCGGGGGGGTTAATGGGGTGGGCTGCAGACAAACTCGCAGCAGGGATGTACATCCCTGCTGCGTGTTTGTCTGCCATTAAAAGCATAGGGCCGGGATCTGCAGCGAGTCTCGGAGACTCGCTGGAGACTCGCTGCAGACCCGCCAAGTGGGTTTGTAACCTAAATGTGAGTTTACATGAGGTGATAATGGTAACGCCGCCAGCTTCTATAATTAGGAACCCACATGATTTTGTGACCAAGAAATCTAAACACATTTATGAATGGATGTATATGTAGAATTCAACCAAATTACTTCATAACAAAAACAATCCAGTTTAGCATGAAAACATGTTAACCCTTTGAGGACCAGGCTCAAAATGACCCAGTGGACCACGCAAATTTTGATCTTTGCGCTTTCGTTTTTCCCTCCTTCCTGTCAGGACTGGCAGGCGTAGACAAGACAAGAGACAGTGGGCCCTAGATCTGAACCCACCCACTGTCACCTGCCTACTTGCCTCAGTCGACCCTAAACGGTCGCGGACAACCACGGAGTCGGTCCCTACACTGCGTAGGTGAATACACAAAACGTAGACAGACAAACAAAACACAATGAAGGATAGTCAACTAGCAGGGTCAAAACCAAACAGACAACGCAGAACAAAATCAGAAGGAGAGCGGATAGTCAAATGTCAAGCAAGAGGTCAGAACACGGGTAGAGCAATAGCAAGGTATTGGGACAGGGAACGCTGGGAAAGGAGCAGGGGAGCTGGTACTAGTAACAACTAATAGCCAGCAGGGAACTGAGGATCTGACTGCTTTTTATCCAGGATCAGAGACTAGGTCCAGCAGCTGATTGGACCAGCCCTGATCCCAGCACCAAGCTCAGCTGGACAGATCTAGCAGTGCAGTAACCCCTGCACTGCCAGAAGTCTGACAAGCAAGGCAGGTGTGGCTGGAAAGTAAAATACAGTTCATTCAGTATTAATTAACCGAAAAAATTGAACTACCAATAATTCTATGTCCATACGCATCTAAACAATGCACACCACCTACAAATAAATAATGCTGGACAGTATTCTACATATATCAAAAAATACTTTATTTATTACATACAAAGAAATTTTTGTTGTTTAAAAACACATATTAAAAAAGGGAGCAGAAAACCATACAATACATACATCAGATGGTATACGGGGCAGAGCAAATGAATAAATAATATAACTACTCTATACTAAACCATTGGTGGTATATCAATCGACCCACTGAGGCAAAAAAGTGCAAAAGGTAAATAATAAATAGTAATAATCCAAACAATTAATAAATATGAAAAAATAAACCTATATGTATAAAGCTGCAAGTGCAGTCTAAAGTGCAACCAAGTGCAATACCACGTATAGTGTATAATTCATAAAAGTATATAATCAAACCTCTGGGTATATAGCATATTGTCTTGCCCAGTACCACCACTCACCCAACGCTGCGTTTCGCTGTACAAGCTTTATCAAGGGCCCATCTGATGTATGTATTGTATGGTTTTCTGCTCCCTTTTTAATGTGTTTTTAAACAACAAAAATTTCTTTGTATGTAATAAATAAAGTATTTTTTGATATATGTAGAATACTGTCCAGCATTATTTATTTGTAGGTGGTGTGCACAGTTCATTCAGTGCAAACACAGACAGAAATTCAGCGCTTCCTCGACCGCCTGGCACGGACTGAGGAGCGCAAAGTCACATTCCTAACACTCCCCTTCTAAGAGCTCTAGCACTTTCAGTTTTCTATCTACAAGGCCATGTAACGGCTTGTTTGTTACAGGAATAGTTGTACTTTGTAATGGCGTCTTTCATTTTACCATAACATGTATGATGGAATTCCAAATATATTATTTACGAAGATATAAATAGGTGAAATCGTAAAAAAAGAATGCAATATGGTACGTTTGGGGGGTTCCTGTGTCTACGTAATGCACTATACAGTGGCGCCGCAATGATGAGGCGACCTGAGTCGTCTGCCTCAGGCGGCGCCACCAGCTGTTATCATGGGGGCGGCATTCAGTGGCGTAGCTACCACGGTCGCAGTGGTCGCCGCTGCGACCGGGCCGCTACTGTACTGCCACTGTACTGCTCCTATCCCACTCCTTCTTGTGACCGCAAGCAATGTTTTGCCTGCAATCACAAGAGGAGGCTGGGACGGCCCCCGGCTGATTGCGGGGCTGGGAGCATCTTGAGCTGGGCAAAAAACAGGTCCCGCGAAGCTCCGCCCCCTCCGCTGGAAGCCCCGCCCCCAGCCGCGGTAAGCCCGCCGCCGCGCGCGTGACAGAAGACTAGAGGAACCATTCAGGTGAGTAAAGATTTTTTTTGTTTTAAAGGGCAATTTGGGGGTGTATGGTATGGGTGGTGGAACAAGAGGATGATGGGGGGTGTATGGTAATGATGCTTGATGGTACCAGGGATCATGGGGCCAAGAGGATGATGGGGGGTGTAGTGGTATGATGATGATGGAACAAGAGGATGATTGGGGTGTAGTGGTTATGTGATGATGATGGAACAAGAGGATGATGGGGGGGGTGTAGTGGTATGATGATGATGGAACAAGAGGTGATGGGGGTGTAGTGGTATGATGATGGAACAAGAGGATGATGGGGGTGTAGTGGTATGATGGAACAGAGGATGATGGGGGTTGTAGTGGTATGTGATGGAACAAGAGATTGATGGGGGTGTAGTGGTATGATGAAAGAACAAGAGGATGATGGGGGGTGTAGTGTATGATGATGGAACAAGATGATGTTGGGGGGTGTAGTGGTATGATGATGGAACAAATAATAGCAGATCCACTTTGGGCTGGGGCTTGCATCAGGGGACAGGACTGTGGAGGTAATCCCTTCATACCTCTCTCTCCCCAGACAGAGAGTGCTGGATTTATGTGCCCACATATGCCCTGCTCATTCCTTCATGCTGCCTCCAGTCTCTGCCAGCCCTTGTGTTTTCCATCCTCTCCATTCCTGCTATAAAGTGCTTGCACTTACACTCAGCTATACACCACTGCTGCTATAATGTGCCTGCACTTACACTCAACTATACACAATGCTGCTATAATGTGCCTCCACACACATTCAGCTATACATACTGCTGCTATAATGTGTCTGCACTCACACTCAGCTATACACACTGCTACTATTATGTTCCTTCACTCACAGTCAGCTATACACACTGCTGCTATAATGTGCCTGCACTTACACTCAGCTATGCACACTGCTGCTATAATGTACCTGCACTTACACTCAGCTAGACACACTGCTACTATAATGTGCCTGCACTTACACTCAGCTATACACACTATTGCTATAATGTACCTTCACTTACACTCAGCTACATACACTGCTGCTATAATTTGCCTGCACGTATACTCAGCCATACACACTATTGCTATAATGTACCTGCACTTACACTCAGCTATACACACTGCTGCTATAAGTCTGCTGCACTTACATTCAGCTATACACACTGATGCTATAATGTGCCTGCACTATCACTCAGCTATACACACTGTTGCTATAATGTGCCTGCACTTACACTCAGCTATACACACTGCTGCTATAATGTGCCTGAACTCACACTCAATCCAAAAACATATGTTCAGCAGCACTAGAAAAAATGCAATATGCAGGTGCACGTCTCACCAAACCGACCCAGGTTCATATAGGATATCCAAAGAGAAGATGGAGACCGCACTTCCAAAAGAGTTCACACTTTATTCACACCAGATGCAACATTTTGGCTAAATGTGTAGTCTTTCTCAAGCAGTGATACAAAATGCTCCAAGAGCTCAGTATAAATACATGTGTGCATGATTACAAGTCATCAAACAATCAATTCATGAAAAATTTAAACAATGTGAATAAAATTGATCTATCATAGTATAGTGTTCCAAACTAGTGATAATGTGAAGGAATAGTGATGAGAAGCCCTAATATGACAATTTACAGCAGTGGTCATATTAGGGATGGTGTAAAACAACAGTAAGTGACATGATTAGGTGTTACACAAACAACTGTGCAGCAAATTATAAACAGGAAACAAGTAATACATACATCACACCAGAGCAGGGAATCCACATGGAGGTGGCATGTCCGGGAACGCCCTGCGTCGTCCGCCGATGACGTCACCAACAGCGCATGGTGTCCGAATCACGTAGAACCGAATCACGTGACCTGAGTTGTTCCATGATCGGCGTGGGTCACATGCGCATTGCGTCGGACGGCCACCAGGCTGACAGCAGTGCGGGCATGCCCACAACAGCCCCAAAGTATGACGCCGCCATATTGGTAAAGGGAAAGCTGCCATTACAGCAATCGTTGTAGTGTGTATCGGTAAGTATATCACAAAGGATAATGAGAGTTGCAGCATTCACAAAGGGTAAATGCAGGATTGATAAGTCACAGGATATGGGACTAAACAATGTAATAGAAGTAAGGGGGAGGACCAGTACCAAAAGGAGAAGGGCCAATGTTGTGTCCGGAATTTGTCATAGGGGCCCGGAGAGTATAACAGCAGGCCAACACAGGGCATTTTGGTGTCACACGATAACCGAGGCACAGAGGTCACCAATGTCCTGAGTACCAACCCCGTCATCCACAGAAACTGCAGAGAAACTGGGCAAGTAATATTGCCACATCTGTTTCCTCATATTGTCACCACACAGACATCATAGCAAAGACGCCAGCCTCAACCTGTGTTCTGTATCTAGGGTCTATCCTCCCGAAATAAGAGGGACATATAAAATAATAGTACATATCGGCTGAGTAATTGGACCATTCTAGTAAAGCGCATATCATGAAAGCAACTTAAGTATGCAGAAAAGAGAGCTTTAATATAAGCACCCATTCACACTGACAAAAAAGACTGGTGCGTCAAAAAAATAAAATAATGGCACCAGCTAAAGTTATAAAGGCATTGTCAGGAATCTGCAGTAGCCTGGTCTGAACTGGGCCTGGTGTTTTGCTTTTGTGTGCCATACCCGATTGCTTCTCAGCTTCTGGCTTTGCAGGAGTTAAGCTGAGAAGCTTCTGGACTTGATTTTACACCTGTCTGGTCTCTGTGATTGACTGGTTTCTCTGCCTGTCTGCAGCCTGGAGGATCAGAGCGCCGGTCCAATTAGGATCCGGACTGGGCTCTTGCTCGGTAGAAAGCAAAGCTAAGACAGAGTTCCAGTGCTGGCTATTTAGGTTATCTCCTGGTTCCAGCTCCCCCGTCTATTCCTGCGAACCCCTTTCCTAATCCCTCTGTTTTACTCGACTTGTTATCTGACCTTCTGCTTGACTATTTGACGATCCCTTTGCCTGCTGATTTTGTACTTTGCTGTCTGTTTTGGTTTTGACCCGGCTTGTAGACTATTGTTATGTATGTTCGTCCGTCTCGTTCTGTGTGCACGTAATTAGCGTAGGGAATGTCTACGTGGTTGTCCACCGCCGCCTAGGGCCGATCGAGGCAAGCAGGCAGGGACAGTGGGTGGGTTCAGACCTAGGGCCCACTGTCTTGTCGTGTTTGTACCTTCCGGTCCTGACAGGCGTCATAAAAACCAGGATATGAAAGAAAAAAGATCCATGTTCGGATTCAGGCAAATGTACGCAGTAGCTTGTGTAGGGATCTTCCCGGGGAATGGTGTGTTTGGACACAGTTCACAGCAGACTTGGCTTTATAAAACAGGAGCTTGGCGTTTATTTGTGTCATAAACAGTCCAGCAAACAGAAATACAGCAACAGCATGCTTTAAAGAAACAAAACAAACAAAAAGGTCTTGCCCATCTGGGCACTTACTAAACAGGTTCGTCACCTATCTGACACTAGGTAAGACAGCGTCCTTTCCCTGGAGACCGCAGGGTGTGTATTAGCTCCAACAGCGGCTATCTTCCCAGCTCCCACCATACACAGCACACAGGCTGTTCACTCCTGGCTGAGAGCTAACACTCTGCACACTGGATGAGCTTTTACCGTCGTGTAGGCTCATCAGGGCACACCTCGCCGCAACACCCGAACTGGATTGGGGGAAGGGAATGGCAGGTCCCACTACCAACCTACCCGCCATTCCAGTAAATCCAGGCCCGGAAAAATGGAAACAACAACTCAGCAGCATAATACTGCTGAGTGACAGATCTCTCCTGGATTTACCATCTCACCAGATGCAGTAGCCTGGGTGAGATGTACCTCCCCTCGAACACTTTTCCAGTGACATGTCCACACTTGATAACACTCCAATTCATCAAGAAAACAGATTTTCATTCTGTAAAAAACAAATAAGAGAAAGGCAAATGAATTAATATAATATACATATATACAAACATATCTTGTTGGGAAACAAATTCCCTTGTGATACACAAAGAGAGTATCAAAATGAATGATAATGGATAAAGAAAATAAGGAATATATGGAAGATAATGTATCAAAATGTACCCTCAGGCATCATAGGCAGTAGAGGATGTCAGGAGGAGTCACATCGGGGGAGAGAAGAAAAGAAGAAAGGAAAAGACAAGTGGAGAAGAGAAAGTTAGAAAAAAGAAAGAGGGGAAGATAAGAAGAGAAAGGAGAAAGGGGAGAAAGAGGAAGGAGGGAAGAGAGGAGGAGAGGGGCATGGCGGAGAAGAAAAGATGAAGAAAGATGAAATGAGAGGGAAGAGAAAGGAAAGAAAGGAGGGTGATGAGGGTAGAAAAAGAGAGGAGAGAAGAAAAAAGGTAGGGGGGGGGGGGGGGGGGGGGGGGGGGGGGGGGGGGGGGGGGGGGG
>NW_027208542.1:0-31798 GCF_027789765.1 Dendropsophus ebraccatus
GTATTACATAGGGAGAGAGGAGCCTGCCCACCAGGTATTACATAGGGAGAGAGGGGCCTGCCTGCCAGGTATTACATAGGGAGAGAGGAGCCTGCCTGCCAGGTATTACATAGGGAGAGAGGATCCTGCCCACCAGGTATTACATAGGGAGAGAGGAGCCTGCCTGCCAGGTATTACATAGGGAGAGAGGAGCCTGCCCACCAGGTATTACATAGGGAGAGAGGGGCCTGCCTGTGTTGATGAGATATGTGGGGGTGGCAGTGGGGAGAAGGAGTATATATGGTGTGCAGTTTATATGAAGGAGTATATATATATATATATATATATATATATATATTAGAGATGAGTGACCCTGGAGCAGCTGGAGTCCATCCGATCCCGATCATTCGTCATGTGATTAGCGGTGGCTGCTGAACTTGGATGAAGCCCTAAGGCTATGTGGGAATCCTGGATATAGTCATTGGCTGCATCCATGTTCTCCAGACAACCTTAGGGCTTTATCCAAGTTCAGCAGCCGCCGCTAATCACATGACGAATGATCGGGATCGGATGGACTCCAGCATGCTCCAGGGTCGCTCATCTCTAGAGAAGGGAGGTGAAGGTGTTACACAGTTACCTAGGGTTGTTAGATAAGGAGGATATGAGGGAAGTAAAGGAGTCCTGTTTAGCAGAGGTGAGGGCAGATTTGAAGTCAAGGAGTGCTCGCCTGTATGTCTGGGAGTCTTCCTCGGGGTTTTCTTCCAGCGCCGCTCAGCAGCTCCAGACACTCGCCTTAGTTGTTTGGTTTGGTCGGTGTATATATATATATATAATATCTATGTATGTATAGGGTAGCTTCACACGTACCGACTCGCAGAGTTAATAACGTTGTGAGTCTGCTAGGTCCTGGCAGATCACTTTCACTACATACACGCAGCGCTGTGAACGACCGCTGCGTGTATGTAATTCTGCCGGCCGCTTAACCCCTTCAGCTCCTGCTGTGCTCCCGCTCTGTATACATTACCTGTTCTCGCTGCACGGGGCAACACACTGATTGTCCAGGCGGGAGAGCAGTACGCCGGGACCCTGTGCAGCGAGGAGGTAATGTATACAGAGCAGGAGCCGGCCGGCAGAATTACATACACGCAGCGCTCGTTCACACCGCTGCGTGTATGTAGTGAAAGTGATCTGCCAGGACCTAGCCGACTCACAACGTTTTTACGGCTGCGAGTCGGTACGTGTGAAGCTACCCATATATATACTGTGGCCTGGGTGACGTAGACAGGGGGGGGTTAAGGTAGCAGTCCAGGGTTTATTTCACAGCAACTTAAAACAGTCGGCAAAACACAGTCCCATAAGGATAAAGAAACATCTCATACACTAGAAGACATGCCGCCCCCTCCCCAGCAGCTCATACACTAGAAGACATGCCGCCCCCTCCCCAGCAGCTCATACACTAGAAGACATGCCGCCCCCTCCCCAGCAGCAGCTCATACACTAGAAGACATGCCGCCCCCTCCCCAGCAGCAGCTCATACACTAGAAGACATGCCGCCCCCTCCCCAGCAGCTCATACACTAGAAGACATGCCGCCCCCTCCCCAGCAGCTCATACACTAGAAAGACATGCCGCCCCCTCCCCAGCAGCTCATACACTAGAAGACATACCGCCCCCTCCCCAGCAGCTCATACACTAGAAGACATGCCGCCTCCTCCCCAGCAGCAGCTCATACACTAGAAGACATGCCGCCCCCTCCCCCTCCCCAGCAGCTCATACACTAGAAGACATGCCGCCCCCTCCCCAGCAGCTCATACACTAGAAGACATGCCGCCCCCTCCCCAGCAGCAGCTCATACACTAGAAGACATGCCGCCCCCGCCCCCCTCCCCAGCAGCTCATACACTAGAAGACATGCCGCCCCCTCCCCAGCAGCTCATACACTAGAAGACATGCCGCCCCCTCCCCAGCAGCTCATACACTAGAAGACATGCCGCCCCCTCCCCACCAGCAGCTCATACACTAGAAGACATGCCGCCCCCTCCCCAGCAGCTCATACACTAGAAGACATGCCGCCCCCTCCCCAGCAGCAGCTCATACACTAGAAGACATGCCGCCCCCTCCCCAGCAGCAGCTCATACACTAGAAGACATGCCGCCCCCTCCCAGCAGCAGCTCATACACTAGAAGACATGCCGCCCCCTCCCCAGCAGCTCATACACTAGAAGACATGCCGCCCCTCCCCAGCAGCTCATACACTAGAAGACATGCCGCCCCCTCCCCAGCAGCAGCTCATACACTAGAAGACATGCCGCCCCCTCCCCAGCAGCTCATACACTAGAAGACATGCCGCCCCCACCCCAGCAGCAGCTCATACACTACAGACATGCCGCCCCCTCCCCAGCAGCAGCTCATACACTAGAAGACATGCCGCCCCCCTCCCCAGCAGCTCATACACTAGAAGACATGCCGCCCCCTCCCCAGCAGCTCATACACTAGAAGACATGCCGCCCCCTCCCCAGCAGCAAGCTCATACACTAGAAGACAAGCCGGCCCCCTCCCCAGCAGCTCATACACTAGAAGACATGCTGCCCCCTCCCCCGCAGCAGCTCATACACTAGAAGACATGCCGCCCCTCCCCAGCAGCTCATACACTAGAAGACATGCCGCCCCCTCCCCAGCAGCAGCTCATACACTAGAAGACATGCCGCCCCCGCCCCAGCAGCAGCTCATACACTAGAAGACATGCCGCCCCCTCCCCAGCAGCTCATACACTAGAAGACATGCCGCCCTCCCCACAGCAGCTCATACACTAGAAGACATGCCGCCCCCTCCCCAGCAAGCTCATACACTAGAAGACATGCCGCCCCTCCCTCCCAGACAGCAGCTCATACACTAGAAGACATGCCGCCCCCTCCCCAGCAGCAGCTCATACACTAGAAGACCATGCCGCCCCATCCCAGCAGCTCATACACTAGAAGACATGCCGCCCCCTCCCCAGCAGCTCATACACTAGAAGACATGCCGCCCCTCCCCAGCGCAGCTCATACACTAGAAGACATGCCGCCCCTCCCCAGCAGCTCATACACTAGAAGACATGCCGCCCCCCTCCCCAGCAGCAGCTCATACACTAGAAGACATGCCGCCCCCTCCCCAGCAGCAGCTCATACACTAGAAGACATGCCGCCCCCTCCCCAGCAGCTCATACACTAGAAGACATGCCGCCCCCTCCCCAGCAGCTCATACACTAGAAGACATGCCGCCCCCTCCCCAGCAGCAGCTCATACACTAGAAGACATGCCGCCCCCTCCCCAGCAGCTCATACACTAGAAGACATGCCGCCCCCTCCCCAGCAGCTCATACACTAGAAGACATGCCGCCCCCTCCCCAGCAGCAGCTCATACACTAGAAGACATGCCGCCCCCTCCCCAGCAGCAGCTCATACACTAGAAGACATGCCGCCCCCTCCCCAGCAGCTCATACACTAGAAGACATGCCGCCCCCTCTCCCAGCAGCAGCTCATTACACTAGAAGACATGCCGCCCCCTCCCAGCAGCTCATACACTAGAAGACATGCCGCCCCTCCCCAGCAGCTCATACACTAGAAGACATGCCGCCTCCTCCCCAGCAGCAGCTCATACACTAGAAGACATGCCGCCCCCTCCCCAGCAGCAGCTCATACACTAGAAGACATGCCGCCCCCTCCCCAGCAGCTCATACACTAGAAGACATGCCGCCCCCTCCCCAGCAGCAGCTCCTACACAAGAAAGACATGCCGCCCCCCTCCCCAGCAGCTCATACACTAGAAGACATGCCGCCCCCTCCCCAGCAGCTCATACACTAGAAGACATGCCGCCCCCTCCCCAGCAGCTCATACACTAGAAGACATGCCGCCCCTCCCCAGCAGCTCATACACTAGAAGACATGCCGCCCCCTCCCCAGCAGCTCATACACTAGAAGACATGCCGCCCCCTCCCCGAGCAGCTCATACACTAGAAGACATGCCGCCCCCTCCCCAGCAGCAGCTCATACACTAGAAGACATGCCGCCCCCTCCCAGCAGCTCATACACTAGAAGACATGCCGCCCCCTCCCCAGCAGCAGCTCATACACTAGAAGACATGCCGCCCCCTCCCCAGCAGCTCATACACTAGAGGACATGCCGCCCCCTCCCCAGCAGCTCATACACTAGAAGACATGCCGCCCCCTCCCCAGCAGCTCATACACTAGAAGACATGCCGCCCCCTCCCCACCAGCAGCTCATACACTAGAAGACATGCCGCCCCCTCCCCAGCAGCAGCTCATACACTAGAAGACATGCCGCCCCCTCCCCAGCAGCAGCTCATACACTAGAAGACATGCCGCCCCCTCCCCATTGCCTGCTGGCTGGTTATATATATATACACAGAGAATCCACAGCTTCCAGCGTAGTGAAAAAAGATGAACAAGTTGTTTATTCAGTCAGTTCATAGTGCAACACTTCAGCAACTCTGTCATCATTTTCAAGCGTGAATACATGGTACAAAACTCAGGTGTATGTATGTGTGTGTGTGTGTATATATATATAAAGCACAACATAGGATTGGTGAAAACATTCATCAGGTAGGTCACATGGGTTGTTTCCTGCCGGAGTTTAACTCTTTTTTTATTGAATAAGTCACAATATCACTTTATGCTGCACCACTCACAGACTTGAAATATAGAAACAAGTTTCACTGATCACCATAATTCATGTATATATATATATAGTGTCCATTCACCCCTGGAAGGGTTAATTCACCACTTTGATGGTATCCGAGTTGTGAATGTAGGTGGGCTATAGTGACAGAGAGTCGCTGAAACGTTGTGCTTGGAGTGTTGCACTAGAGCTTTTTCACCCCGCTGGAGGCTGTGGATTCTCTGTGTGTATATATATATTACACTTATTACAATCTCTGGTCTGGATCAAGATCCGCTGGCACCACCAATACATTATTAAGGCCGGGTTTACATATATAAGTTGGCGTCAGTTGTGTTTTTTTATTTAAAAATTGACCACAACTGATGCCAAAAATGCATCCGTTGTCATCAGTTTTTCTATCCTTTTTTTCAGCAAAAACCATCAGTTGTCACAATTTGCTCTCATCAGTTGTCACAATTTGCTCTCATCAGTTTCCATCAGTTGTCACAATTTGCTCTCATCAGTTGCCATTTCTTTCCCCTATAGTTTTTCCTGTCATTTTCCATGGGATTGTAAGGTCCTTGCGGTATAGTATAGTGGCCCCCCCTCTGTACGCTGTGTAGTATAGTGGCCCCCCTCTGTACGCTGTGTAGTATAGTGGCCCCCCCTCTGTACGCTGTGTAGTATAGTGGCCCCCCCCTCTGTACGCTGTGTAGTATAGTGGCCCCCCCCTCTGTACGCTGTGTAGTATAGTGGCCCCCCCCCCTCTGTACGCTGTGTAGTATAGTGGCCCCCTCCTCTGTACGTTGTGTAGTATAGTGCCCCCCCCTCTGTACCTGTGTAGTATAGTGGCCCCCCCTCCTCTGTACGCTGTATAGTATAGTGGCCCCCCCTCTGTAACGCTGTGTAGTATAGTGGCCCCCCTCCTCTGTACGCTGTATAGTATAGTGGCCCCCCCTCCTGTACGCTGTGTAGTATAGTGGGCCCCCCCCCTCTGTACGCTGTGTAGTATAGTGGGCCCCCCCCTCTGTACGCTGTGTAGTATAGTGGCCCCCTCCTCTGTACGCTGTGTAGTATAGTGGCCCCCCCCCTCTGTACGCTGTGTAGCATAGTGGCCCCCCCTCTGTACGCTGTGTAGTATAGTGGCCCCCCCTCCTCTGTACGCTGTGTAGTATAGTGGCCCCCCCCTCTGTACGCTGTGTAGTATAGTGGCCCCCCCCTCTGTACGCTGTGTAGTATAGTGGCCCCCCCCTCTGTACGCTGTGTAGTATAGTGGCCCCCCCTCCTCTGTACGCTGTGTAGTATAGTGGCCCCCCCTCCTCTGTACGCTGTGTAGTAATAGTGCCCCCCCCCCCCTCTGTACGCTGTGTAGTATAGTGGCCCCCCCCCCTCTGTACGCTGTGTAGTATAGTTGGCCCCCCCTCTGTACGCTGTGTAGTATATTGGGCCCCCTCCTCTGTACGCTGTGTAGTATAGTGGCCCCCCCCCCTCTGTACGCTGTGTAGTATAGTGGCCCCCCCTCTGTACGCTGTGTAGTATAGTGGCCCCCCCATCCTCTGTACGCTGTGTAGTATAGTGGCCCCCCCTCTGTACGCTGGTAGTATAGTGGCCCCCTCCTCTGTACGCTGTGTAGTATAGTGGCCCCCCCTCTGTACGCTGTGTAGTATAGTGGCCCCCCCCCTCCTCTGTACGCTGTGTAGTATAGTGGCCCCCCCCCTCCTCTGTACGCTGTGTAGTATAGTGGCCCCCCCCCTCTGTACGCTGTGTAGGTATAGTGGCCCCCCCCTCCTCTGTACGCTGTGTAGTATAGTGGCCCCCCTCCTCTGTACGCTGTGTAGTATAGTGGCCCCCCCCCCCTCTGTACGCTGTGTAGTATAGGGCCCCCCCTCTGTACGCTGTGTAGTATAGTGGCCCCCCCCCTCTGTACGCTGTGTGTAGTATAGTGGCCCCCCCCCCCTCTGTACGCTGTGTAGTATAGTGGCCCCCCCTCTGTACGCTGTGTATATAGTGGCCCCCCCCTCTGTACGCTGTGTAGTATAGTGGCCCCCCCCCTCTGTACGCTGTGTAGTATAGTGGCCCCCCCTCTGTACGCTGTATAGTATAGTGGCCCCCCCCCTCTGTACGCTGTGTAGTATAGTGGCCCCCCCTCCTCTGTACGCTGTGTAGTATAGTGGCCCCCCTCCTCTGTACGCTGTGTAGTATAGTGGCCCCCCCCCTCTGTACGCGGTATAGTATAGTGGCCCCCCCTCTGTACGCGGTATAGTATAGTGGCCCCCCTCTGTACGCGGTATAGTATAGTGGCCCCCCCCCTCTGTACGCTGTGTAGTATAGTGGCCCTCCTCTGTACGCTGTGTAGTATAGTGGCCCCCCCCCCTCTGTACGCTGTATAGTATAGTGGCCCCCCCCTCTGTACGCGGTATAGTATAGTGGCCCCCCCTCTGTACGCGGTATAGTATAGTGGCCCCCCCTCTGTACGCGGTATAGTATAGTGGCCCCCCCCCTCTGTACGCTGTGTAGTATAGTGGCCCCTCCTCTGTACGCTGTGTAGTATAGTGGCCCCCCCCCCTCTGTACGCTGTATAGTATAGTGGCCCCCCCTCTGTACGCGGTATAGTATAGTGGCCCCCCCTCTGTACGCGGTATAGTATAGTGGCCCCCCCTCCTCTGTACGCTGTGTAGTATAGTGGCCCCCTCCTCTGTACGCTGTGTAGTATAGTGGCCCCTCCTCTGTACGCTGTGTAGTATAGTGGCCCCCCCTCTGTACGCTGTGTAGTATAGGGGGCCCCCCCCCCCCTCTGTACGCTGTGTAGTATTGTGGCCCCCCTCTGTACGCTGTGTAGTATAGTGGCCCCCCCCCCCCTCTGTACGCTGTGTAGTATAGTGGCCCCCCCCTCTGTATGCTGTGTAGTATAGTGGCCCCCCCCCTCTGTACGCGTATAGTATAGTGGCCCCCCCCTCTGTACGCTGTGTAGTATAGTGGCCCCCCCTCTGTACGCGGTATAGTATAGTGGCCCCCCCCCCTCTGTACGCGGTATAGTAGTCCTGTATATACTACCGCACGGCATCTATGGATTCAGTGGTGGATTTTAATGTTTGCGTTTTTTATTTTCACTTTTTTATTACAATTTTTCTGGATTTGATGCACAATTTGCCCCACACCCACCCACCCTACACCCCGCCCCACACCAACCCTACACCCCGCCCCACACCCACCTACACCCCGCCCCACACCCACCCACCCTACCCACCCCCCCCAACACCCACCCACCCTACCCACCCCCCCCAACCCACCCACCCTACCACCCCCCCCAACACCCACCCACCCTACCCACCCCCCCCAACACCACCCACCCTACCCACCCCCCCAACACCCCCCACCCTACCACCCCCCCCAACAACCCACCCACCCTACCCACCCCCCCCAACACCACCCACCCTACCCACCCCCCCAAACACCCACCACCCTACCCACCCCCCCAACACCCACCCACCCTACCCACCCCCCCAACCCCAACACCCTACCCACCCCCCCCAACACCCACCACCCTACCCACCCCCCCCAACACCCCACCCACCCTACCCACCCCCCCCCAACACCCACCCACCCTACACCACCCCCCCCAACACCCACCCACCCTACCCACCCCCCCCCCAACACCCACCCACCCTACCCACCCCCCCCCCAACACCCACCCACCCTACCCACCCCCCCCCCAACACCCACCCACCCTACCCACCCCCCCCCAACACCCACCCACCCTACCCACCCCCCCCAACACCACACCCACCCTACCCACCCCCCCCCAACACCCACCCACCCTACCCACCCCCCCCAACACCCACCCACCCTACCCACCCCCCCCCAACACCCACCCACCCTACCCACCCCCCCCCAACACCCACCCACCCTACCCACCCCCCCCCAACACCCACCCACCTACCCACCCCCCCCCAACACCCACCCACCCTACCCACCCCCCCCCAACACCCACCCACCCTACCCACCCACCCCCAACACCCACCCACCCTACCCACCCACCCCCAACACCCCCCACCTACCCACCCACCCCAACACCACCCCCTACCACCCACCCCCAACACCCACCCACCCTACCCACCCACCCCCAACACCCACCCACCCTACCCACCCCCCCCCAACACCCACCCACCCTACCCACCCCCCCCCCCAACACCCACCCACCCTACCCACCCCCCCCAACACCCACCCACCCTAACCCACCCACCCCCAACACCCACCCACCCTACCCACCCCACCCCCAACACCCACCCACCCTACCCACCCACCCCAACCCAACCACCCTACCCCCTCACCCCCAACACCCCCCACCTACCCACCCACCCCCCCCAAAACCCACCCCCTAACCCACCCCCCCCCAACACCCCCACCCTACCCCCCGCCCCACACCCACCTAACACCCCGCCCCACACCCACACCACCCTACCCCCTCCCCACACCCACCCACACTAACCCCACCTACCCCCGCCCCACACCCCCTACACCCCGCCCCACACCCACCCACCCTACCCCCTCCCCACACCCACCCACCCACACCCACCTACCCCCCGCCTACACCCACCTACCCCCCGCCCCACACCCACCTACCCCCCGCCCCACACCCACCTACCCCCGCCCCACACCCACCTACCCCCCGCCCCACACCCACCTACCCCCCGCCCCACACCCATCCACCCTACCCCCCGCCCCACACCCACCCACCCTACCCACCCTACCCCCCCCCCCAACACCAACCCACCCTACCCCCCGCCCCACACCCACCCTACCCCCGCCCCACACCCACCTACCCTACCCCTGCCCCACACCCACCTACACCCCGCCCCACACCCACCCACCCTACCCCACACCCACCCACCCTACCCCCCGCCCCACACCCACCCACCCTACACCCCGCCCCACACCCACCTACACCCCGCCCCACACCCACCTACACCCCGCCCCACACCCACCCACCCTACCCACCCCCCCAACACCCACCCACCTACCCACCCACCCCCAACACCCACCCACCCTACCCACCCACCCCCAACACCCACCCACCCTACCCACCCACCCCCAACCCCCACCCCACCCTACCCACCCCCCCCAACACCCACCCACCCTACCCACCCCCCCAACCCCACCCACCCTACCCACCCCCCCCAACACCCCACCCACCCTACCCACCCCCCCCAACACCCACCCACCCTACCCACCCCCCCCCAACACCCACCCACCCTACCCACCCCCCCAACACCCACCCACCCTACCCACCCCCCCAACACCCACCCACCCTACCCACCCCCCCCCAACACCCACCCACCCTACCCACCCCCCCCCCAACACCCACCCACCCTACCCACCCCCCCCAACACCCACCCACCCTACCCACCCCCCCCAACACCCACCCACCCTACCCACCCCCCCCCAACACCCACCCACCCTACCCACCCCCCCCCCAACACCCACCCACCCTACCCACCCCCCCCCCCAACACCCACCCACCCTACCCACCCCCCCCCAACACCCACCCACCCTACCCACCCCCCCCCCAACACCCACCCACCCTACCCACCCACCCCCAACACCCACCCACCCTACCCACCCACCCCCAACACCCACCCACCCTACCCACCCACCCCCCAACACCCACCCACCCTACCCACCCCCCCCAACACCCACCCACCCTACCCACCCCCCCCACAACCCACCCACCTACACCCCAGCCCCACACCCACCCACACTACACCCCGCCCCACACCCACCCAACCTACACCCCGCCCCACACCCACCTACACCCGACCACACTCCACCACCTACCCCCCCCCACACCCTACCCACACCTACCCCACCTACCCCCGCCCCACACCCACCTACACCCCGCCCCACACCCACCTACACCCCGCCCCACACCCACCCACACCCCGCCCCACACCCCGCCCCACACCACCCCACCCTACACCCCGCCCCACACCCACCCTACACCCCGCCCCACACCCACCCACCCACCCACCCTACACCCCGCCCCACCCACCCTACACCCCGCCCCACACCCACCCACCCACCCTACACCCCGCCCCACACCCACCCACCCACCCTACACCCCGCCCCACACCCACCCACCCTACACCCCGCCCCACACCCACCCACCCACCCTACACCCCGCCCCACACCCACCCACCACCCTACACCCCGCCCCACACCCACCCACCCACCCTACACCCCGCCCCACACCCACCCACCCACCCTACACCCCGCCCCACACCCACCCACCCACCCTACACCCCGCCCCACACCCACCCACCCACCCTACACCCCGCCCCACACCCACCCACCCACCCTACACCCCGCCCCACACCCACCTACCCCCCGCCCCACACCCACCTACCCTACCCCCCGCCCCACACCCACCTACCCTACCCCCCGCCCCACACCCACCTACCCCCCGCCCCACATATATACAGTCATACCTCGCTTCTCTCCTCCTATATACAGTCATACCTCGCTTCTCATGCGCCTTGGTATTCAAACAAAAATTCACCCAGAAGTCGTGTTTGGAATTCGAACTTTGCTCATTTTTCGAACGTTTTTGCGAGCGTGGATGGTGGGTTGTACCTGGCGAGTTATGCAGTGGTGAGGCTTCATATACAGTACAGTGCTATATAAGACTGCTGGAGTGTATATACAGCACAGTAGTAGTACAGGCAGTGCACCGCCATCTCCCATCCTGTACTGTATAAGACTGCTGGAGTGTATATACAGCACAGTAGTAGTACAGGCAGTGCACCGCCATCTACCATCCTGTACTGTATAACACTGCTAGAGTGTATATACAGCACAGTAGTAGTACAGACAGTGCACCGCCATCTCCCATCCTGTACTGTATAACACTGCTAGAGTGTATATACAGCACAGTAGTAGTACAGACAGTGCACCGCCATCTCCCATCCTGTACTGTATAATACTGCTGGAGTGCATATACAGCACAGTAGTAGTACAGTCAGTGCACCACCATCTTCCATCCTGTATAAGACTGCTGGAGTGTATATACAGCACAGTAGTAGTACAGGCAGTGCACCGCCATCTCCCATCCTGTATAATACTGCTGGAGTGTATATACAGCACAGTAGTAGTACAGGCAGTGCACCGCCATCTCCCATCCTGTACTGTATAAGACTGCTGGAGTGTATATACAGCACAGTAGTAGTACAGGCAGTGCACCGCCATCTCCCATCCTGTATAATACTGCTGGAGTGTATATACAGCACAGTAGTAGTACAGGCAGTGCACCACCATCTCCCATCCTGTACTGTATAAGACTGCTGGAGTGTATATACAGCACAGTAGTAGTACAGGCAGTGCACCACCATCTACCATCCTGTATAAGAGTGCTGGAGTGCATATACAGCACAGTAGTAGTACAGGCAGTGCACCGCCATCTCCCATCCTGTATAAGACTGCTGGAGTGTATATACAGTACAGTAGTAGTACAGTCAGTGCACCGCCATCTCCCATCCTGTATAAGACTGCTGGAGTGCATATACAGCACAGTAGTAGTACAGGCAGTGCACCACCATCTCCCATACATTACACTGCTTGGATATACAGTAAAGGATGGGTGAGGAGTTGGTGACTACTGGACTATAATTGCTGGTTCTGATGAACATTTCTTATGTGTAATGTCCTGTACAGTATATAGTGCTGCTCTGTCCTGTACAGTATATATAGTGCTGCTCTGTAATGTCCTGTACAGTGTATATATAGTGCTGCTCTGTAATGTACAGTATATATAGCGCTGCTCTGTAATGTCCTGTACAGTATATAGTGCTGCTCTGTAATGTCCTGTACAGTATATATAGTGCTGCTGTGTAATGTCCTGTACAGTATATATAGTGCTGCTCTGTAATGTACAGTATATATAGTGCTGCTCTGTAATGTCCTGTACAGTGTATATATAGTGCTGCTCTGTAATGTCCTGTACAGTATATATAGTGCTGCTCTGTAATGTCCTGTACAGTATATAGTGCTGCTCTGTAATGTACAGTATATATAGTGCTGCTCTGTAATGTCCTGTACAGTATATATAGTGCTGCTCTGTAATGTCCTGTACAGTATATAGTGCTGCTCTGTAATGTCCTGTACAGTATATAGTGCTGCTCTGTAATGTACAGTATATATAGTGCTGCTCTGTAATGTCCCTGTACAGTATATATAGTGCTGCTCTGTAATGTCCTGTACAGTATATAGTGCTGCTCTGTAATGTACAGTATATATAGTGCTGCTCTGTAATGTACAGTATATATAGTGCTGCTCTGTAATGTCCTGTACAGTATATATAGTGCTGCTCTGTAATGTACAGTATATATAGTGCTGCTCTGTAATGTACAGTGTATATAGTGCTGCTCTGTCCTGTACAGTGTATATATAGTGCTGCTCTGTAATGTCCTGTACAGTGTATATATAGTGCTGCTCTGTAATGTCCTGTACAGTATATATAGTGCTGCTCTGTAATGTCCTGTACAGTATATAGTGCTGCTCTGTAATGTACAGTATATATAGTGCTGCTCTGTAATGTCCTGTACAGTATATATAGTGCTGCTCTGTAATGTCCTGTACAGTATATAGTGCTGCTCTGTAATGTCCTGTACAGTATATAGTGCTGCTCTGTAATGTACAGTATATATAGTGCTGCTCTGTAATGTCCTGTACAGTATATATAGTGCTGCTCTGTAATGTCCTGTACAGTATATAGTGCTGCTCTGTAATGTACAGTATATATAGTGCTGCTCTGTAATGTACAGTATATATAGTGCTGCTCTGTAATGTCCTGTACAGTATATATAGTGCTGCTCTGTAATGTACAGTATATATAGTGCTGCTCTGTAATGTACAGTATATAGTGCTGCTCTGTAATGTCCTGTACAGTATATAGTGATGTTCTGTAATGTACAGTATATAGTGCTGCTCTGTAATGTACAGTATATATAGTGCTGCTCTGTAATGTCCTGTACAGTATATAGTGCTGCTCTGTAATGTACAGTATATATAGTGCTGCTCTGTAATGTACAGTATATATAGTGCTGCTCTGTAATGTCCTGTACAGTATATATAGTGCTGCTCTGTAATGTACAGTATATATAGTGCTGCTCTGTCCTGTACAGTGTATATATAGTGCTGCTCTGTAATGTCCTGTACAGTGTATATATAGTGCTGCTCTGTAATGTCCTGTACAGTGTATATATAGTGCTGCTCTGTAATGTCCTGTACAGTATATATAGTGCTGCTCTGTAATGTACAGTATATATAGTGCTGCTCTGTAATGTACAGTGTATATAGTGCTGCTCTGTCCTGTACAGTGTATATATAGTGCTGCTCTGTAATGTCCTGTACAGTGTATATATAGTGCTGCTCTGTAATGTCCTGTACAGTATATATAGTGCTGCTCTGTAATGTCCTGTACAGTGTATATATAGTGCTGCTCTGTAATGTCCTGTACAGTATATATAGTGCTGCTCTGTAATGTCCTGTACAGTGTATATATAGTGCTGCTCTGTAATGTCCTGTACAGTGTATATATAGTGCTGCTCTGTAATGTACAGTATATATAGTGCTGCTCTGTAATGTCCTGTACAGTATATATAGTGCTGCTCTGTTCTGTACTGTAGTGATTATACGGAGCACTTATCAGTGTAATATATGGGGACTGTAGGGAATTATTGGCGGCTGCTGGAACCAATTCATCACAATATTTCCTATGGGAAGACGCCGCTCGCTTCTCACACTGCCTGCAGGAACTGAGGTACCGGTGTGTGTGTATATGTATATATATATATATATATATATATATACATACATATATATATATATATATATACATACAGAAGGAAAGGGGAGATAATATAAATAGTATGTATATATATATATATATATATGACTCAAGGAAGATGCAATGGCTGTGTAGGTGCTCAGTAACCTCGGAGTTCCTTCAGGAGACTGTCCTGCACTGTTAGACTCGTTCTGGGCTGGGGTGATCCCGGAGCATTCAGCACTGCATAGTGTATAGAAAAAAGAACAAGTGCTAAGGTATCTCATGTGCGTCCGTTCTCTTCAGAGACCAACCCAAGACGGACTCAAGGTGTGTCTGCACTTCCTCTCCCCATGTGCCTTTCTGTGCTGTGAGTGGCCGAGAAACAGAAGGATAGGGATAGGCAGAAAGGAAGAGCTCCCATTGGTTCACAGGACCTAAAAACAATAACCCTTTGGTTACCCACAGCTGTGCAATATTTAGGTACAAAGTATACATACTAGCAACATCTAGTGGCAAAACTTAGGTACTACTTCATTACCACTTCCACTTTGAAGTACAGACTTTTCCGAGGGGTGTACAGACAAGAAACACCCGTGGTATACACACACACGGGGTGTGATACATACATATATATAATACATACATACATGCACACACACTCTCTCTGGGGTGTAAATATAGTGGTACCTTGGTTTAAGAGTAACTTGGTTTGATGGTGTTTTGCAAGAAGAGTTCACAGTTTTCCAAAATAGTGACTTGGTGTGAGCATTGCTTTGGTGTAAGAGCTCCCTGTACTGGTTGGGAGGGGGAGTGGGGGAGGGGCAGGGTCTACAGCCCTGTACTCTGACCCAGGAAGTCTCCCTCACCTTCCAAATCATAGCAGATCCACTTCAGGCTGGGGCTTCCATCAGGGGACAGGACTGTGGGGGGTAATCTCTATTACCCATCTCTCCCCGGACAGAGAGTGCTGCATGTATGTGCCCACATCTGTCCTGCTCATGCTCTCCATGCTCTCTGCGGTCTGTCAGCCCTTGTGTTTTTCATCCTCTTAATTCCTGCTATAATGTGCCTGCACTCACACTCAGCTATACACACTGCTGTATAGAGAAGTTTCTGTCACCTTCCTCCTGCACAGCTTTGTGATTCTTACTTTCTGATTGGCCCAGGCTGAACACACCCCTTCCCAAATGCTGTCATGTGACCACACAGACCTCTCACAGCAGCCCTGCTTCTCTATTCTAGCCTGTTGTACTACACTACAGCATTATGGGGATCTGCAGCTCTATCCTGTATCTACAAGCTGCTGCTGTGTTATCAGGGTTATACAGTTACTATACATTATATACCACATGCTGCTATACTGTACAGTAACTTATATATCACATATCCAGCTGCTGTGTTATATATCACATATCCAGCTGCTGTGTTATCAGGGTTATACGGTTACTATACATTATACACCACATGCTGCTATACTGTACAGTAATTTATATATCACATATCCAGCTGCTGTGTTATATATCACATATCCAGCTGCTGTGTTATCAGGGTTATACGGTTACTATACATTATACACCACATGCTGATTGCTATACTGTACAGTAACTTATATAAGTTACTGTACAATATAGCAGCATGTGGTATATAATGTATAGTAACTGTATAACCCTGATAACACTGCAGCAGCTGGATATGTGATATATAAGTTACTGTACAGTATAGCAATCAGCATGTGGTGTATAATGTATAGTAACCGTATAACCCTGATAACACAGCAGCTGGATATGTGATATATAACACAGCAGCTGGATATGTGATATATAAGTTACTGTACAGTATAGCAGCATGTGGTATATATCACATATCCAGCTGCTGCTGTGTTATCAGGGTTATACAGTTACTATACATTATATACCACATGCTGCTATACTGTACAGTAACTTATATATCACATATCCAGCTGCTGTGTTATCAAGGTTATACAGTTACTATACATTATATACCACATGCTGCTATACTGTACAGTAACTTATATATCACATATCCAGCTGCTGTGTTATCAGGGTTATACAGTTACTATACATTATACACCACATGCTGATTGCTATACTGTACAGTAACTTATATATCACATATCCAGCTGCTGCTGTGGTATCAGGGTTATACAGTTACTGTACAGTATAGCAGCATACAGTATAGCAGCATGTGGTATATAAGTTACTATACATTATACTGTACAGTAACTTATATATCACATATCCAGCTGCTTCTCATTGTTTCATCTCTTCTACAGGTTATTCAGAAACACTGGTCAACAGCCAAAAAGATTCCGACATGAAAACAGTTGAACCAAATTAATTTTGGGGGCTGAGATCGAAAATGATGTTCAAATTTTGGAATTGGCTGTAATTTTCCAGATATAGACGTAGTTTCTAATTGGCTGTAATTTTCCAGATATAGACGTAGTTTCTATACTTCTCACAGCCTGTGATACAATACTGGGAAAAGTTTGCATCATGAACTGGTATATTGCATCATCTTAGAATGACCAATAGCTATGGTATAAGGCTGGGTTCACACTGCGTTTTTGCTATCCGTGTTTTTCATCTTTTTTTTTTTGCAGAAAAACTGATGCATTTGTGTGCATCAGCCTTGATCTGCTTTTCCATTGACTTCCATTTTTTTTTTTTGACACAAAAGTAGTGAATAAGGAGCGACATCCCAGAGGTCTTTATTTCTTTATAGACTTAGTAATGGATTCTGTCTATTAGACGGCTTCCACTACTCAGTCTAAAGTAAAGAAGTAATGGATTCTGTCTATTAGACGGCTTCCACTACTCAGTCTAAAGTAAAGAAATAAAGACAAGACACAAGTGGAAAATTTTTTTATTCAAATAAAAACACCCCCACACCCCTCATTGACCATTTTATTTATTATTTAAAAAAAAAACAAAAAAAAACGCTGGTCATCGACGTAGTCCATGGAATCCGACGTAATCCCCAGGATACCGATATCTGAAAAACAAAAAGGGAGAAACACACAAAAAAAACACAAACAGGAGCACAACACCCATCATTGTGAGCGGTGTTGTGCTCCTTACAGTATGCAGCATCTTTACAGATCGCTGCTTACAGTCTGGCCCCCAAGGGGTTAAGGGAGGATGTATTGCATCCCCCTTAACCCCTTCCTTGCTGGGATGGGTGCAGTCTAACATCAGTCTGGCCCCCAAGGGGTTAAGTGACCCCCCTTCCTTACTGGGAGGGGTGCAGTGCTGGGGAGGGGGTGGGGAGAGCTCTATACTCACCCCGATGTGTCCTCTTCGCTGGTCCGCAGCACAATGAAGTCACTGTACTGCGGACCGGCTCATTATATGTGCGCTGAGCCGATCAGCCGATCAGCTGAGCGCACATATAATTCTAAATGTTTCCTCTAATAAAGCTATTGTGATAACAGAATTAGAAGAAACATTTGATGTTTTAATTAAAGTAAAGTGATGATTAGTACAGAAAGCTCTATTACCGGCAATATGAATTAACGGCTTATGGAGCTTCCTGTACTAAATAATATTTAATTAATAAAACACATTTTTGTTGTTATATTTATTTTAACAGTATATTTAATTGCAAAATGATGGATTCGTTTGAATTTAATTATTGAACAATGAAAGGGACTTTATTACAACGAAAATGTGTTTTATAATAAAACACATTAACCATGAGAGACATCGGCATTAGTGCAGAGGATCGCAAACCCCGGTAATAGCGATTCCTGTAAACTGTTTCCCTGCTTTCCCAGATGCAGCCAGAGGTGTTTCCATCACTTTCTAAAGATTTTATTTGTTATTTTTAGTTGAACCAGATTTCCAAGTAAATGACCGTATGTTTTCAGCCACATGTCTATTTTTTCCCACGGCCGTAGTTTCATCCGCACATTTACAGCCGCATAAAAAATACAGCCGCACACATACATAGTGTATAAGGCTATGTTCACACTGTCACATGAGAACTCTCTGTGAATTGTCTCTAGTTTCTATGATATCAGAGAGTTCTCATGTGACTGTGATATCATAGAAACTAGAGACAATTCAGTCACATGAGAACTCTCCCATATCATAGAAACTAGAGACAATTCACAGTCACATGAGAACTCTCTGATATCATAGAAAGTAGAGACAATTCACAGTCACATGAGAACTCTCCGATATCATAGAAACTAGAGACAATTCACAGTCACATGAGAACTCTCCGATATCATAGAAACTAGAGACAACTCACAGTCACATGAGAACTCTCCGATATCATAGAAACTAGAGACAATTCTCAGTCACATGAGAACTCTCCGATATCATAGAAACTAGAGACAATTCAGTCACATGAGAACTCTCCCATATCATAGAAACTAGAGACAATTCACAGTCACATGAGAACTCTCCGATATCATAGAAACTAGAGACAATTCAGTCACATGAGAACTCTCCGATATCATAGAAACTAGAGACAACTCAGTCACATGAGAACTCTGAGATATCATAGAAACTAGAGACAATTCACAGTCACATGAGAACTCTCCGATATCATAGAAACTAGAGACAATTCTCAGTCACATGAGAACTCTCCGATATCATAGAAACTAGAGACAATTCAGGGAGTTCTCATGTGACTGTGAATTGTCTCTAGTTTCTATGATATGGGAGAGTTCTCATGTGACTGTGAATTGTCTCTAGTTTCTATGATATCGGAGAGTTCTCATGTGACTGTGAATTGTCTCTAGTTTCTATGATATGGGAGAGTTCTCATGTGACTGTGATATCATAGAAACTAGAGACAATTCACAGTCACATGAGAACTCTCCGATATCATAGAAACTAGAGACAATTCACAGTCACATGAGACCTCTCCCATATCATAGAAACTAGAGACAATTCACATTTTTCCTTGTGATATTTGAATTCAGCACAGAAAAATCATTAAGAAATGGAGAATTTTATTTCTGATCCAAACAACTTTTGAAAATTTGTTGACCAGTGTTATCAGTATATTTGGGGGTTGGAACCAATTGTCTGCAGATCAGTGATTTCTTATGGGGAAATTTGCTTTGGTGTAAAAGAGTGGATTTGGATTACAAGCGCCGTCCCGGAACGGATTATACTCCTAATCCAAGGCAGCACTGTAATTAATTATATATATATATATATTACACACACAGGTCACTTCAAACACTAAAATACTACAAAACCGGCAAATCATATAAATGATCAGTATTATATATGAGTGATCACTATTAAATATACTCATATGAGGAATATTTGAGGCAGCGGCCATCATCCATCATATCAGAGGCAGCGGCCATCATCCATCATATCCCCAGCCACAGACAGCGGCCATCATCCATCATATATCCCCAGCCAGAGGCAGCGGCCATCATCCATCATATATCCCCAGCCAGAGGCAGCGGCCATCATCCATCATATCCCCAGCCACAGACAGCGGCCATCATCCATCATATCCCCAGCCACAGACAGCGGCCATCATCCATCATATCCCCAGCCACAGACAGCGGCCATCATCCATCATATATCCCCAGCCACAGACAGCGGCCATCATCCATCATATATCCCCAGCCAGAGGCAGCGGCCATCATCCAGACCAGAAATATGGAAGATACAAATAATCATACATAACAATCATTACCTCACTGACTTTTTACAGACTCAGAAGAAATTTCCTCCACTGACCGGAAGCTTCAAAAGGCTTTGAGTCAAAACAAGAAGCGCAAGAAGCGTCGGCATCGGTAAGGGGCAGCACCTATGGCAGCCAGAGGGGGCGCCCTGTTCTGCTCTGGGCTTGGAACAGTTACATTTATCTTTTCACACACCCCTAAAGTTTTTGTTCCAAATTTCTGAGCCCTAGCACACCGGAGGAGAGGTGTCTGGTATAGCAGAGGAGGGGCATCGGGCACAGCGGAGGAGGGGTGTCTGGTATAGCAGAGGAGGGGCATCGGGCACAGCGGAGGAGGGGTGTCTGGTATAGCAGAGGAGGGGCACCGGGCACACCGGAGGAGAGGTGTCTGGTATAGCAGAGGAGGGGCATCGGGCACAGCGGAGGAGGGGTGTCTGGTATAGCAGAGGAGGAGGGATGTCTGGTATAGCAGAGGAGGGGCACAGCGGAGGAGGGGTGTCTGGTATAGCAGAGGAGGAGGGATGTCTGGTATAGCAGAGGAGGGGCACAGCGGAGGAGGGGTGTCTGGTATAGCAGAGGAGGGGCATCGGGCACAGCGGAGGAGGGGTGTCTGGTATAGCAGAGGAGGAGGGATGTCTGGTATAGCAGAGGAGGGGCACAGCGGAGGAGGTGTGTCTGGTATAGCAGAGGAGGGGCATCGGGCACAGCGGAGGAGAGGTGTCTGGTATAGCAGAGGAGGGGTGTCTGGTATAGCAGAGGAGGGGCATCGGGCACAGCGGAGGAGGGGTGTCTGGTATAGCAGAGGAGGAGGGATGTCTGGTATAGCAGAGGAGGGGCACAGCGGAGGAGGGGTGTCTGGTATAGCAGAGGAGGGGCATCGGGCACAGCGGAGGAGAGGTGTCTGGTATAGCAGAGGAGGGGTGTCTGGTATAGCAGAGGAGGGGCATCGGGCACAGCGGAGGAGAGGTGTCTGGTATAGCAGAGGAGGGGCATCGGGCACAGCGGAGGAGAGGTGTCTGGTATAGCAGAGGAGGGGCATCGGGCACAACGGAGGAGAGGTGTCTGGTATAGCAGAGGAGGGGCATCGGGCACAGCGGAGGAGAGGTGTCTGGTATAGCAGAGGAGGGGCACAGCGGAGGAGGGGTGACTGGTATAGCGGAGGATATTTGTCTGTTTAGTGGAAGATGGGCACCAGGCATAGAGGAGGAGAGGAGTCTAAAATAGAAGGAGGGGTGTGTGGCACAGCGGAGGAGAGGTGTCTGGTAAAGCGAAGAAGGGGCACCAAGCACAGCGGAGAAGAGGTGTCTAGTATAGCGGAGGAGGGGCGTCTGTATAGTGGAAGATGGGCACCAGGCATAGAGGAGGAGAGGAGTCTGATATAGCGAAGGAAGGGTGTGTGGCACAGCGGAGGAGAGGTGTCTGGTAGCGTGGAGGAGGGGCGTCTGGTATAGCGGAGGAGAAGTGTCTGGTAGCGTGGAGGAGGAGCACTTGGCACAGCGCAGGAGAGGCATCTGGTAAAGCAGAGCAGGGGCTTCTGGTAGAATGGAGGAGGGAAGCCAGGGAGAAGGGGTTCTGCACACAGCGGAGGAGGGACATCCAGTACAGTGGAGGAGGGGCGCCAAGCACAGCAAAGGGGGAGGGCGCGTATTAGAGGGGCCTTTTATATTCATGTTCTTGGGGAATCCAGTTGTGACTTTGGCTTAAAAACTGAAGTGTGGTTTGTCCAGGAAGTCCAAGGTCCAGTGCAGGAGACACCCCTGATCTACAAAATACCCTGTGACTGGATGCCACTTGTTGATCCGCTGCTTATTCTTAGGACCATCTTCACCTCCTACCAGCTGGAGGAGCTAGAGAAGGCCTTCAATGACGCTCATTACCCCGATGTCTATGCCCGAGAGATGCTAGCCATGAAGACGGAGTTGCCAGAAGACAGGATACAGGTAATGTTACTCCCACTGCTGGCTACACGTGGGGCATATACACCATGAAGTCAGAACACAAATTACCTGCAGGCAATGGCATCAGTTCAGTGGAAGAAAAAGAAATAGGGAAGTATGAGGATCATATAGCGATATTTAGACTGGGTCATCTCCACAACGGTTAATCATGGGGTGCAAGGATCCACCACCTGGCACTGAGGACAGGGTCATGGGGCCCAAGAAAGAACCCCAAGGGACTGGGTACAGGGTCATGATGGTAAAGGAGGAACAACCATAGGCTGCGCACAGGGTCATGGAGGTCCAAGTAAAGACCACCAGGAACTGGGGATAGGGTCATGAGGTCTAAGGACAACCCACAAAGGACTGGAGAAAGGGTCATGGGGTCCAAGGAGGAACCACAAGGGACTGGGGACAGAATCATTGGGCTAGGAAAAAAACACCAGAATTTGGGGACAGGGTCATGAGACCCAAAAAAGAACAACTGAGGACAGGGGTCATGGGGTCCAGGAAAGAGCTACCAGGGACTGGGCATGGAGTCATGGGGTCCACGTAAAGATGACCAAGGACTGAGGAAAGGGCTATGAGGGACAATGTGATTGGGTCCAAGGAAAACCAAGAACTTTGGAAAGGTTCATGGAGTCAAAGGCAGAACCACGAAGGACTGGGGACAGGGACACTGGGTCCAAGGAAGAACTACCAGGAACTTGCGACAGGGTCATGGGGTCCAAGGACAGGCCACTAGAGACTGGGAACAAAGTCATGGGGCCCGAGGAAAAACCAATAGGGAATAGGGACAGAGTGATGGGGCCCAAGAAAGAACCACCAGCAGTGGGACAGGGTCATGGGTCATGGGATCCGAGGAAGAACCAATAGGGACTGGGGACAGAGTTGTGTGGTCCAAGTAAGGACCACCAGGCACTGAGGACTGGGTCATGGGGTCCAAAGACGAACCACCAAGGATTGTGGTCAAAGTCATGGGATCCTTTTCACCACCAGGCACTGGGGACAGGGTCATGTGGTCCAAGAAGGGACCACAGGGAAATGAGGACAGGGTCATGGGGTCAAAGGAAGAGCCATCAGGGACTGGGAGCAGAGTCATAAGATCCAAGAACGAACTACCAGGGACTAGGGAAAGGGGCATGTGGTAAAAGGACGAACAATCAGGGACTGGGGACAAGGTCATGGGGTTCAAGGAAGAACCACCTTGGATTGGAGACAGGGCCATGAAGGTCCAAGTAAGGACCCCCAGGAACTGAGTACAGGGTCATGGGGTGCAAGGAACAACCATCATGGAAGGAGAATAGGGTTTTAAGGGGGTCCAGGTGCAAACCACCAGGGACTGAATACAGGGTCATGGGGTCCAAGGAAGAACCACCAGAGACTAGGCACAGGATAATTGGGCCAAGGGAAAAACCACCAGGGACTAGTAACAGGGTCATGGGGTCCAAGAAACAATGACTATGGACTAGGGACAGGTTCATGGGGTCCAAAGAAGATCCATCAAGCAATGGGGACAGGTTCATAGGGTTCAAGGAAGAAGCACCTAAAACTTAGAACAGGGTTATGGGGATCCAAGTAAAAACCATCAGGGACTGGGGACAGGGTCATGAGGTCCAAAGGAGCACCTCTAGGAACTGGGAACTGGCTCATATGGCCCTAGTAAGGATCCCTAGGCACCTAGGAAAAGGTAATGACGTCCAAGGAAGAACTACCAGGCATTAGGGACAGGTCATGGGGACCAAGGAAGAACAACAAGGCACTGAAAAAAGGTTCATGGGGTTAAAGGAAGGGTCACAGGGTCTGAGGTCGAACCTCTAGGGACTTGAGACAAGGTCAAGGGATCTTTTCCCCCACCAGGCACTGGGGGCAAGGGCATAGGGTCCAAGGAATAACTACCAACGAATGGGGACAGGGATATGGGATCCAAGGAAGAACCAGCAGGGACTGGAGACGGGCTCATTGGGTAAGGGAAAGAAGCACTGGAGACTGGACACAGGTTTATGGGGTCCAAGGTAGAACACCAGGGACTGGGGACATGGTAATGAGGTCCAAAGAACAACCTCTAAGCACTAGGGACAGGGTCATCTGGTCCAAGGAAGAACCACCAGGAATGGGGAGAGGGTCATGGAGGTCTAAGTAAAGACCACCCGGATCTGAGGACAGAGTCATGGAGTCCAATTAAAAACTGTTTGGACCTCATGACCCTGTCCACTGTCCCTAAGAGCAATCTCCAAGAACTAGGAACAGGGCCATGGGGTCCAAGGAAAAACCATTAAAGACTGGCAACAGGGTCATGGGGTCCAAAGAGGAACAACCAGGAACTGGGGACAGGGTCATGGGGTCAAAGTAAGAACCACAAGGGATTGGGTACAGAGTCATGGGGTGCAAGGAAGAACCACTCGGGACTAGGGATAGGGTCAAGGGGTCCAAAGACGAACTGGGGACAAAGTCTTGGGATCCTTTCCACCACCAGGGTGGGGTCCAAGGAAAAACCACCAGGAAATGGGGATATGGTTATAACGTCCAAAAAACAACCTCCAAGCACTGCAAACAGGTTCATGGGGTCCAAGAAAGAACCATTGGGCATTTGGAACAGGGTTATGGGGTTCAAGGTGAACCACCAAGTACAGGGAACAGAGGTATTGTTTTCAAGGAAGAACCCCCAGGAACTGGGGACTAAGTCATGGATTTTGAAGAAGAACCACCAGAGAGATGGTTGACAGGATAAGCAGGTCCAAGGGAGAACCACCGGGGACTGGGGGCATGGTCATGGGGTTGAAAGAACAACCTCCAGGGACTGGGGACAAGGTCAGACGATCAAAGGAAAAACCACCAGGAACTGGACGCAGGGTCATAAAGTCCAAGGAGGAACCATTAGGGACTGGAGACAGGACCATGGGGTCCAAAGAAAAACCACTAGAGACTGAGGACAGGGTCATGGGATCATGGGGTCAAGAAAGAATCCCTAGAGACTAGGGACAGGCTAACAGGATGCATGGATCCACCACCAGGCATTGGGGACAGGGTCATAAGGTTCAAGGATGAACCACCAGGGACTGGAGATATGGAGTGTTACTGGGACCCCATGACCCTAAGGCCACACCTGACACTGTGCAGGACTTACAGGATCTGTCCAGGCCTTGGCTGGCGAGTACTGCTCTGGAGGGATGGGTCTACATTTTTATGTTTGAGTTATTACTGTGCATCACCACGATTTGACCATGTGGTCGGTGTGGGCACAGCAGTGGTATCGATGCTGATGGGTAGGAGCTTAACAAAGGACAAGTCCTGTGTCTATCATCTTTCTTTGCATGCTGGGATGTGCCTTAAGCTGACTGTAGTGTTACAGCATACTGCATAGAAAAACTTTATGAAGGTTATAAAAAAAAAACACACAACAGAAATGCTTGGGGTGCGTTCACATAGTAAAAAGCAGCATCATAAATCTGTCAAAGCAAACTCCTTCAGAAAGAACCCAAGATTCTTTTCTCTTATACTTTTCTGGTGCTGCTTTCAGTGTGACGTTCCTTTAAGACGTGACTCAAAACCAAATATGTGAATGATAGAAGTGAAAATAAATCAATTTCCCACTGACCCTAATTCACAAAGTGCTGCAGTAATAGGAAAAAACTAATGGAATAAGGAAATAATACAAATAGGGAAGGTTAGAGATGAGGTAGAGAGGAAAAGGAGGATCAGGTAGAGTATTGGTCACCTGGTAGAGGAATGGTCACCTGGTGTAGGAGGATCAGGTAGAGGAATGGTCACCTGGTGTAGGAGGATCAGGTAGAGGAATGGTCACCTGGTGTAGGAGGATCAGGTAGAGGAATGGTCACCTGGTATAGGAGGATCAGGTAGAGTCACCTGGTATAGGAGGGTCAGGTAGAGGAATGATCACCTGGTGTAGGAGGATCAGGTAGAGGAATGGTCACCTGGTAGAGGAATGGTCACCTGGTGTAGGAGGATCAGGTAGAGGAATGGTCACCTGGTATAGGAGGATCAGGTAGAGAAATGGTCACCTGGTGTAGGAGGATCAGGTAGAGGAATGGTCACCTGGTATAGGAGGATCAGGTAGAGGAATGGTCACCTGGTGTAGGAGGATCAGGTAGAGGGATGGTCACCTGGTATAGGAGGATCAGGTAGAGGAATGGTCACCTGGTATAGGAGGATCAGGTAGAGGAATGGTCACCTGGTATAGGAGGATCAGGTAGAGGAATGGTCACCTGGTATAGGAGGGTCAGGTAGAGGAATGGTCACCTGGTGTAGGAGGGTCAGGTAGAGGAATGGTCACCTGGTGTAGGAGGATCAGGTAGAGGAATGGTCACCTGGTGTAGGAACGTCAGGTAGAGGAATGGTCACCTGGTAGAGGAATGGTCACCTGGTGTAGGAGGATCAGGTAGAGGAATGGTCACCTAGTATAGGAGGATCAGGTAGAGGAATGGTCACCTGGTGTAGGAGGATCAGGTAGAGGAATGGTCACCTGGTGTAGGAGGATCAGGTAGAGGAATGGTCACCTGGTATAGGAGGGTCAGGTAGAGGAATGGTCACCTGGTATAGGAGGATCAGGTAGAGGAATGGTCACCTGGTGTAGGAGGGTCAGGTAGAGGAATGGTCACCTGGTATAGGAGGATCAGGTAGAGGAATGGTCACCTGGTAGAGGAATGGTCACCTGGTGTAGGAGGATCAGGTAGAGGAATGGTCACCTGGTATATGAGGATCAGGTAGAGGAATGGTCACCTGGTATAGGAGGATCAGGTAGAGGAATGGTCACCTGGTGTAGGAGGATCAGGTAGAGGAATGGTCACCTGGTGTAGGAGGATCAGGTAGAGGAATGGTCACCTGGTATAGGAGGATCAGGTAGAGGAATGGTCACCTGGTATAGGAGGGTCAGGTAGAGGAATGGTCACCTGGTATAGGAGGATCAGGTAGAGGAATGGTCACCTGGTGTAGGAGGGTCAGGTAGAGGAATGGTCACCTGGTATAGGAGGATCAGGTAGAGGAATGGTCACCTGGTAGAGGAATGGTCACCTGGTGTAGGAGGATCAGGTAGAGGAATGGTCACCTGGTGTAGGAGGATCAGGTAGAGGAATGGTCACCTGGTAGAGGAATGGTCACCTGGTATAGGAGGATCAGGTAGAGGAATGGTCACCTGGTATAGGAGGGTCAGGTAGAGGAATGGTCACCTGGTATAGGAGGATCAGGTAGCTGTGGTGGTGGGTGATATAACACGGGAGGGTCAGGTAGAGATGGGTGATATAACACGGGAGGGTCAGGTAGAGATGGGTGATATAACACGGGAGGGTCAGGTAGAGGAATGGTCACCTGGTATAGGAGGGTCAGGTAGAGGAATGGTCACCTGGTATAGGAGGGTCAGGTAGAGGAATGGTCACCTGGTATAGGAGGATCAGGTAGAGGAATGGTCACCTGGTATAGGAGGATCAGGTAGCTGTGGTGGTGGGTGATATAACACGGGAGGGTCAGGTAGAGATGGGTGATATAACACGGGAGGGTCAGGTAGAGATGGGTGATATAACACGGGAGGGTCAGGTAGAGATGGGTGATATAACACGGGAGGGTCAGGTAGAGATGGGTGATATAACACGGGAGGGTCAGGTAGAGATGGGTGATATAACACGGGAGGGTCAGGTAGAGATGGGTGATATAACACGGGAGGGTCAGGTAGAGATGGGTGATATAACACGGGAGGGTCAGGTAGAGATGGGTGATATAACACGGGAGGGTCAGGTAGAGATGGGTGATATAACACGGGAGGGTCAGGTAGAGATGGGTGATATAACACGGGAGGGTCAGGTAGAGATGGGTGATATAACACGGGAGGGTCAGGTAGAGATGGGTGATATAACACGGGAGGGTCAGGTAGAGATGGGTGATATAACACGGGAGGGTCAGGTAGAGATGGGTGATATAACACGGGAGGGTCAGGTAGAGATGGGTGATATAACACGGGAGGGTTTGGTAGAGAAGAGTCCGATGTTAGGTTTGGATTGTGCAGTCCCTCGCCCCATGGGAAGATGATGGATAATCAATGGTTGTGCGGGATGCTTCTTTAATGAATAATCTTATTTCCCATGACAGTGAGGGGCTAGAAGGATGAATCCATCAGTCAGATGGCGGGGGTCGCCCCTGGGACCCCACATTACCACTCACTTCCTGCAATCACTTTCATTTCAAGTGTCTGATTGAAATCTCTTGTTGTGAGTGAATGAAATCTCATTGCCTCTCATTAAAGTGCTAATGTCCTCATCACAATGGCCGCCGCCCCTCCCCCGCTACTAATTACTTAAGTGGGAGGAAGTATTTTGTTGAGGAATTGCTGGAGATTGAGGAATAAGCTCAGTATTAATTACCAGGGTCAATGCCGGGGCCCGCAGCGCAGAGGATTTAATTTCCCTGGATAATTCTGGGGCATTGACTCAACTCAAAATTAAGTGGTTTTTCAATCACTTCTCGCAAGGGCAGAAACCCCAATGCTTCACCCCCGGAGCAGACTGGGGCGGCCGCAAACTCTCCAAAGACGTTCACACCTGAGGAAAACACCAGAAAGGGGTGGGGGTGGGGGGAGGGCTAATACTACCCGCAGTCTATGGTGTATGAGGGGGAGGGCTAATACTACCCGCAGTCTATGGTGTATGTGGTGGGGGGACGGCTAATACTACCCGCAGTCTATGGTGTATGAGGTGGGGGTGGGGGGACGGCTAATACTACCAGCAGTCTATGGTGTATGAGGTGGGGGGTGGGGGGACAGCTAATACTACCCGCAGTCTATGGTGTATGAGGTGGGGGTGGGGGGACGGCTAATACTACCCGCAGTCTATGGTGTATGGGGGGGAGGGCTAATACTACCCGCAGTCTATGGTGTATGGGGGGGAGGGCTAATACTACCCGCAGTCTATGGTGTAGGGGGGGGGGGGCTAATACTACCCGCAGTCTATGGTGTATGGGGGGGAGGGCTAATACTACCCGCAGTCTATGGTGTATGGGGGGGAGGGCTAATACTACCCGCAGTCTATGGTGTATGAGGTGGGGGGACAGCTAATACTACCCGCAGTCTATGGTGTATGGGGGGGAGGGCTAATACTACCCGCAGTCTATGGTGTATGAGGTGGGGGGGGGGGCTAATACTACCCGCAGTCTATGGTGTATGAGGTGGGGGGACACAGCTAATACTACCCGCAGTCTATGGTGTATGAGGTGGGGGGTGGGGGGGGGCTAATACTACCCACAGTCTATGGTGTATGGGGGGGAGGGCTAATACTACCCGCAGTCTATGGTGTATGAGGTGGGGGGGGGGCTAATACTACCCGCAGTCTATGGTGTATGTGGTGGGGGGGGACAGCTAATACTACCAGCAGTCTATGGTGTATGTGGTGGGGGGGGACAGCTAATACTACCAGCAGTCTATGGTGTATGTGGTGGGGGGGGACAGCTAATACTACCCGCAGTCTATGGTGTATGGGGTGGGGGGGGACAGCTAATACTACCCGCAGTCTATGGTGTATGGGGTGGGGGTGGGGGGACGGCTAATACTACCAGCAGTCTATGGTGTATGAGGTGGGGGGGGGCTAATACTACCAGCAGTCTATGGTGTATGGGGGGGAGGGCTAATACTACCCGCAGTCTATGGTGTATGGGGGGGGAGGGCTAATACTACCCGCAGTCTATGGTGTATGGGGGGGAGGGCTAATACTACCCGCAGTCTATGGTGTATGGGGGGGAGGGCTAATACTACCCGCAGTCTATGGTGTATGGGGGGGAGGGCTAATACTACCCGCAGTCTATGGTGTATGGGGTGGGGGTGGGGGGACGGCTAATACTACCAGCAGTCTATGGTGTATGAGGTGGGGGGACGGCTAATACTACCAGCAGTCTATGGTATATGGGGGGTGGGGGGAGGGCTAATACTACCCGCAGTCTATGGTGTATGGGGTGGGGGTGGGGGGACGGCTAATACTACCAGCAGTCTATGGTGTATGAGGTGGGGGGACGGCTAATACTACCCGCAGTCTATGGTGTATGAGGTGGGGGGAGGGGGGACGGCTAATACTACCCGCAGTCTATGGTGTATGAGGTGGGGGGGACGGCTAATACTACCCGCAGTCTATGGTGTATGAGGTGGGGGGAGGGCTAATACTACCCGCAGTCTATGGTGTATGAGGTGGGGGGTGGGGGGACGGCTAATACTACCAGCAGTCTATGGTGTATGAGGTGGTGGTGGGGGGACGGCTAATACTACCAGCAGTCTATGGTGTATGTGGTGGGGGGACGGCTAATACTACCCGCAGTCTATGGTATATGGGGGTGGGGGGAGGGCTAATACTACCCGCAGTCTATGGTGTATGGGGGGGGGGGGACAGCTAATACTACCCGCAGTCTATGGTGTATGGGGGGGAGGGCTAATACTACCCGCAGTCTATGGTATATGGGGGGGAGGGGACGGCTAATACTACCCGCAGTCTATGGTATATAAGGGGAGGGCTAATACTACCCGCAGTCTATGGTGTATGAGGTGGGGGGTGGGGGGACAGCTAATACTACCCACAGTCTATGGTGTATGTGGTGGGGGGAGCTAATACTACCCGCAGTCTATGGTGTATGGTGGGGGGGGGGGACGGCTAATACTACCAGCAGTCTATGGTATATAAGGGGAGGGCTAATACTACCCGCACTATATGGTGTATGGGGGGGGGGGGAGCTAATACTACCCGCAGTCTATGGTGTATGGGGGGGAGGGCTAATACTACCCTATGGTATGGGGGGGGGGGAGCTAATACTACCGCAGTCTATGGTGTATGGGGGGGAGGGCTAATACTACCCGCAGTCTATGATGTATGTGGTGGTGGTGGGGGGGAGGGAGCTAATACTACCCGCAGTCTATGGTATATGGGGGGGAGGGGACGGCTAATACTACCCGCAGTCTATGGTATATGGGGGGGAGGGGACGGCTAATACTACCCGCAGTCTATGGTGTATGGGGGGGAGGGCTAATACTACCCGCAGTCTATGGTATATGGTGGGGGGGACGGCTAATACTACCAGCAGTCTATGGTATATGGGGGGGGGGGGGACAGCTAATACTACCAGCAGTCTATGGTATATGGGGGGGGGGGGACAGCTAATACTACCCGCAGTCTATGGTATATGGGGGGGGGGGGGACAGCTAATACTACCCGCAGTCTATGGTGTATGAGGTGGGGGGACAGCTAATACTACCCGCAGTCTATGGTGTATGTGGTGGGGGGGAGCTAATACTACCCGCAGTCTATGGTGTATGGGGGGGGGAGCTAATACTACCAGCAGTCTATGGTGTATGTGGTGGTGGGGGGGAGGGAGCTAATACTACCCGCAGTCTATGGTATATGGGGGGGAGGGCTAATACTACCCGCAGTCTATGGTGTATGGGGGGGGGGGGAGGGCTAATACTACCCGCAGTCTATGGTATATGGGGGGGGGGGGGGGGGAGGGCTAATACATACCCGCAGTCTATGGTGTATGGGGGGGGGAGGGCTAATACTACCCGCAGTCCTATGGTGTATGGGGGGGAGGCTAATACTACCCGCAGTCTATGATGTATGTGGTGGTGGGGGGGAGGGCTAATACTACCCGCAGTCTATGGTGTATGGGGTGGAGGGCTATACCACTACCCGCAGTCTATGGTATATGGGGTGGGGGGGGGACAGCTAATTACTACCCTCAGTCTATGGTG